>NW_020867859.1:0-15413 GCF_003369695.1 Bos indicus x Bos taurus
AAATAAAAGCAAAAATAAACAAATGGGACCTAATTAACCTTAAAAGCTTCTGCACATCAAAGGAAACTATTAGCAAGGTGAAAAGAACAGCCTTCAGATGGGAGAAAATAATAGCAAATGAAGCAACCGACAAACAACTAATCTCAAAAATATACAAGCAACTCCTACAGCTCAAACTCCAGAAAAATAAACGACCCAATCAAAAAATGGGCCAAAAGAACTAAATAGACATTTCTCCAAAAAAGACATACAGATGGCTAACAAACACATGAAAAGATGCTCAACATCACTCATTATCAGAGAAATGCAAATCAAAACCACTATGAGGTACCATTTCACACCAGTCAGAATGGCTGCGATCCAAAAGTCTACAAATAATAAATGCTGGAGAGGGTGTGGAGAAAAGGGACCCTCTTACACTGTTGGTGGGAATGCAAACTAGTACAGCCACTATGGAGAACAGTGTGGAGATTCCTTAAAAAACTGAAATAGAACTGCCTTATGATCCAGCAACCCCACTGCTGGGCATAACACTGAGGAAACCAGAAGGGAAAGAGACACGTGTACCCCAATGTTCATCGCAGCACTGTTTATATAGCCAAGACATGGAAGCAACCTAGATGTCCATCAGCAGATGAATGGATAAGAAAGCTGTGGTACATATACACAATGGAGTATTACTCAGCCATTAAAAAGAATACATTTGAATCAGTTCTAATGAGGTGGATGAAACTGGATGGAGCCTATTATACAGAGTGAAGTAAGCCAGAAGGAAAAACATAAATACAGTATTCTAACGCATATATATGGAATTTAGAAAGATGGTAACAATAACCCTGTGTATGAGACAGCAAAAGAGACACTGATGTATAGAACAGTCTTATGGACTCTGTGGGAGAGGGGGAGAGGGTGGGAAGATTTGGGAGTATGACATTTGTAACATGTAAAATATCATGTAAGAAACGAGTTGCCAGTCCAGGTTCGATGCACGATACTGGATGCTTGGGGCTGGTGCACTGGGACGACCCAGAGGGATGGTATGGGGAGGGAGGAGGGAGGAGGGTTCAGGATGGGGAACACATGTATACCTGTGGTGGATTCATTTTGATGTTTGGCAAAACTAATACAATTATGTAAAGTTTAAAAATAAAATAAAATTAAAACCAAAAAAAAAAAAAAAAAAAAGATTTTATATTTTTTTTATATTTTCCTAGAGTTTTTTAAACTACACAATTTATCTAAAGTGAAAGAAAAGCAAAGGTGTTAATCACTCAGTCATGTCCAACTCTTTGCAACACCATGGGGTGTAGCCCACCAGGCTCTTCAGTCCATGGAATTCTCCAGGCAATAATAATGGAGTGGGTAGTCATTCCCTTCTCCAGGGGACCTTCTTGACCCAGAGATTGAACCCAGGTCTTCTGCATTGCAGGCAAATTCTTCACTGCCTGAGCCATCAGAGAAGCCCCAATTTATCTAAACTCAATGTTAAAGTATTGTGTGATATGAGGATCAAAATGAACTTTCCATACCATTTTTGATTCAACAAGTACATCATGAACATCTACCCTGTGAAGACAATCTTCCAAGCATTAAATGAAACAGTGGTGAACGAAATGCCTTTTGTGGATTTTATATCCTAGTGGGGATGAAATCTCATCACTACTTATTAAGCAATTGTCAACTTCCTTGCTAATTTTTATATTTATTTTATCACAAACACTTTTCATATATAAAAGGATTTGTGTCTAGAACCCTCGTTGTTTTCCTGGTGTGGCTACTCTTTCTTTGAATAGAATATTCTTTCATATTGCTGTGTCATACATAATAATACAAGGTACATAAAGTCTCCATATTATTCTTATTTTACAAAAATATTTTATTTATTCTGGCTGGTTTATTTTCTAAAAAATATTTTACTCTTTGTTTTTTAGTTTTAAGACATTTCATTGGAGTTTTGATTAACATTTAATTGTACTTATAAATTTATTTGAAAATGCTAAACATGTGAACTTCCAGATGTTCAAGCTGGTTTTAGAAAAGGCAGAGGAACCAGAGATCAAATTGCCAACATCCTCTGGATCATGGAAAAAGCAAGAGAGTTCCAGGAAAAAACATCTATTTCTGTTTTATTGACTATGCCAAAACCTTTGACTGTGTGGGTCACAATAAACTGTGGGAAATTCTGAAAGAGATGGGAATACCAGACCACCTGACCTGCCTCTTGAGAAATCTGTATGCAGGTCAGGAAGCAACAATTAGAACTGGACATGGAACAACAGATTGGTTCCAAATAGGAAAAGGAGTACATCAAGGTTGTATATTGTCACCCTGCTTATTTAACTTATATGCAGAGTACGTCATAAAAAACGCTGGGCTGGAGGAAGCACAAGCTGGAATCAAGATTTCCGGGAGAAATATCAATAACCTCAGATATGCAGATGACACCACCCTTATGGCAGAAAGTGAAGAGGAATTAAAAGCCTCTTGATGAAAGTGAAAGAAGTGAGTGAAAAAGTGGCTTAAAGCTCAACATTCAGAAAACAAAGATCATGGCATCTGGTCCCATCACTTCATGGGAAATAGATGGGGAAACAGTGGAAAGTGTCAGACTTTATTTTGGGGGGCTCCAAAATCACTGCAGATGATGACTTGGAAGGAAAGTTATGACCAACCTAGATAGCATATTGAAAAGCAGAGACATTACTTTGCCAACAAGGTCCGTCTAGTCAAGGCTATGGTTTTTCCAGTGGTCATGTATGGATGTGAGAGTGGAACTGTGAAGAAAGCTTAGCGCTGAAGAATTGATGGTTTTGAACTGTGGTGTTGGAGAAGACTCTTGAGAGTCCCTTGGACTGCAAGGAGATCCAACCAGTCCATTCTAAAGGAGATCAGTCCTGGGTGTTCTTTGGAAGGAATGATGCTAAAGCTGAAACTCCAGTACTTTGGCCACCTCATGTGAAGAGTTGACTAATTGGGAGAGATTGGGGGCAAGAGAAGGGGACAACAGAGGATGAGATGGCTGGATGGCATCACCAACTTAATGGACGTGAGTTTGAGTGAATTCCAGGAGTTGGTGATGGACAGGGAGGTCTGGCATGCTGCGATTCGTGGGGTCGCAAAAGTCAGACACGACTGAGTGACTGAAGTGAACTGAAACATGTTTTTAGTTATGCTATTTCTGTCCATGAATATTCCATTCTCTTCCCTTTATTAAAATCAATATTTCTCAAATTGTGGTGATTTTCTTCTGTTAGATTTGAGGAACAACTGGTAAGCTTTCTGAAGATTTTTTTAAAGAGTCTTTTTGGTTGACATTTAAGATTTCTCTTAGATTTATTTTTATTTTCTGTTGTTAGTAGTTTTTTTTTCCCATTATGTCCTCTAACTTACTAAAGATGCTTTCATGTGAAAGTTCTTGTTATGTCTTTATCATATGGCCATTAATTCTATTAAACTTCCATAATTCCAATTCCTTTGCTTATTTCACAAATTTCATAGTGATACAATGATATCATGTGCACAGTGCCTTCTTTTATAACTTTTCTTCGTACATTATTGAAAATGGAACACCTAAAATATCATTAAACAATAAACATTATAATGGGAAAATCTTTTATTTATTGCAATATATTTTTCCAAATCTGATCTAAATGAACAGGAAAAAATAATCTCCTAGGAACCTCTGAACTGTAAACACCATGCAGTCAAACAGCATATAGATCATCCAATAATGAGTGAAGTCTAAACTAATGCTTTGTATTAATTAAGATATATCGTAAGTAACTTGTGGTAAATTCATGTACAACCATGCTCATTTTGAAAAAGAAACAAAGTCCAAACTTCTTAAATTGTACACATTAAATATGAGTAGTCTTTATATATGAATTATACTGTAATAAAGCTGAGAAAAAAGAAATAAAAGAAAAATAAAAGGAAACTATAAGTTACTCTCCCTTATATAATTTATAGCAAGAATAAGTCTTAATTCAGGAGAAATAAGATTCACATTACCACAGAGCACAATGGTTACTGAATTCTAATTACTTTACCATTTCACAGAATTGTAAAACTAAAAATCTTTCAACAATCAAAAAGAGAAAAAAAAACCCACAATTAATAAGTAGGCATGTTTGAAGAAATATAGTCTTAAATATTTCTCACAGTTCTAAGAACTAGACCCACTTACAGCTGACCCTTGAACAAGGTTGGATCTAGTGGTGCCAACCTTCCACACATTGAAAATCTGCATGTGATGGTCCTCCATATGGGTAGTTTTTCCACATCTGGGGGTTCAACCAACCTCTGATCACAAAGCTCTGTAGCATTTACTATTAAAAAAATTCATGAATCAATAGACAAGCACAGTTTAAACCTATATTGCTCAAAGGTAAGCTGTATATATAAAAAGAATTCTGTTCTTATAATATCTGTGTGGCAGATGGAAAACAGAGATATACTCACTCTTTTGTGGCACAAAGATATCATATTTGATGATACCATGCATCTTTGTGTGATTTCACTTTTAGTAGAAGTATGGCACTTTGCTGAGCTAAACTATCTTATCTATAGTTTAGTTTATGTTCCCTCTGCAAGGATATCCATATAAGGTGAAGCAGTAAGATATCCAAAGGGTTATTGTTCAGTCATTAGGTTGTGTCAGACTTTTTGCAGCCCCATGAACTGCAGCACTCTAGGCTTGTCTGTCCATCACTATCTCCCAGAGTTTGCTTAATCTCATGTCCATTGAGTCAGTGATGCCATCTAACCATCTCATCCTCTCTCACCCTCTTCTTTTGCCTTCAGTGTTTCCCAGCATCAGGGTCTTTTCCAATGAGTCAGCTCTTCACATCAGGTGGCCCAAGTATTGGAGCTTCAGCATCAACTCAGTTCAGTTCAGTTGCTCAGTCGTGTCCAACTCTTTGCGACCCCAAGGACTTCAGCACACCAGGCCTCCCTGTCCATCACCAACTCCTGGAGTTTACCCAAACTCATGTCCATTGAGTAGGTGATGCCATCCAACCATCTCATCCTCTGTCATCCACTTCTCCTTCCTTCAAACTTTGCCAGCATTAGGGTCTTTCCAATGAGACAGTTCTATGCATCAGGTAGCCAAAGTATTGGAGTTTCAGCTTCAAAATCAGTATTTCCAATGAACACCCAGGACTGATCTCCTTTAGAATGGACTGGTTGGATCTCCTTGCAGTCCAAGGGACTCTCAAGAGTCTTCTCCAACACCACAGTTCAAAACCATCAATTCTTTGGTACTCAGCCTTCTTCAAAGTCCAACTCTCACATCCATACATGACCACAGGAAAAACCATAGCCTTGACTAGATGGACCTTTGTTGGCAAAGTAATGTCTTTGCTTTTAATATGCTATCTAGGTTGGTCATAACTTTCCTTCCAAGGAGTAAGCATCTTTTAATTTCATGGCTGCAATCACCATCTGCAGTGACTTTGGATCCCCAAAAATAAAGTCTTTCACTGTTTCCATTGTTTCCCCATCTATTTGCCATGAAGTGATGAGACCAGATGCCATGATATTTGTTTTCTGAATATTGAGCTTTAAGCCAACTGTTTCACTCACTTCTTTGACTTTCATCAAGAGGCTATTTATTCTTCATTTTCTGCCATAAGGGTGGTGTCATCTGCATATCTGAGGTTATTGATATTTCTCCCAGCAATCTTGATTCCAGCTTGTGCTTCATCTAGCCCAGTGCTTCTCATGATGTACTCTGCATAGAAGTTAAATAAGCAGGGTGATAATATACAGGCTTGACGTACTCCTTTCCTGATTTGGAATCAGTCTGTTCCAGGAACCAGTCTGTTCCATGTCCAGTTCTAGCGGTTGCTTCCTGACCTGCATGTGATTTCTCAAGAGGCAGGTCAGGTGGTCTGGTATTCCCATCTCTTGAAGAATTTTCCACAATTTGTTGTGATTCACACAGTCAAAAGCTTTGGCATAGTCAATAAAGCAGAAATAGATGTTTTTCTGGAACTCTTTTGCTTTTTCGATGATCCAGTGGATGTTGGCATCTTGATTTCTGGTTCCTCTCCCCTTTCTAAATCCAGCTTGAACATCTGGAAGTTCATGGTTCACTTATTATTGAAGCTGGCTTGGAGAATTTTGAGCATTACTTTACTAGCGTGTGAGATGAGTGCAGTTGTGTGGTAGTTTGAACTTTCTTTGTCATTGCCTTTCTTTGGGATTGGAATGAAAACTGACCTTTTCCAGTCCTGTGGCCACTGCTGAGTTTTCCAAATTTGCTGGCATATTGAGTGCAGCACTTTCATGGTAATAAATGAGGCTGATATAGGGCAATGGACATGTGCAAAGAAAAAAGTTTGAAGGACTTGCAGTACCTTTTGTTTACTGATTATATACCTATGTTACCTTATTAATTTTCAGAATATCTTTTAAAGGTTTTGTCATTTTCATCTCCAATCTGGAGGAAGTAACTGAAGCACTGAGGGGCAAAACAACTGTCTCCTATTTGAATGGGAAGTTAGATGAAAACCCAACATCCATGAGTTACTAGATCTTGAAAACATCTTAACCTCATGCTTTAATATCTATTTCACATACATAATGTGAGATCTTTCTTTCAAGTAAAAAGGAAATGTAACCAAGAGCAAACTAAATATTTTTGTTTTTAAAGAGCTATCAATTTAAATTAAATTTTTAAATAAAATATCTTAGTGTATTTGTTAAGCTGTGGAGAAAAATTAAAGAAAAATTTAGTAGCCTAAGAATAAGAACCTGGGATAAAATAATCCTGGGATGATTCCAGTACCTTTTGTTTATCCATGGGTGGATTATCTGCTTTGTGAATTATTCATGACTAATTTTGAATCTTAGTGCTGTATTGCCCCACTGTTTGGTTAGCTCTGAGGCCCTTTCCTCCCACTACCCAGCTGGTGTGTGCTCAGGAAAGACAGACTCTTTTTAATATGAATCTAAGCAAAACACAATTAGGCAAGCAAATGTGCTGGAAAAATAATAATATCATGGATTACAAAGCCAAATTGAAGATTTGAATGTCACCTACCCTTTTGAAATATTCAACTACTGTTTCTATATAATACTTAGGTAATTGACTAGGGCTACTCATACTACTAAAAGACATTTAATCTATGAAAGGTACCCCTTATTTGGTTTGATCAAAATAACTGAATCACAAGGGTTGACTAACAAGCTTCTTGATGAAGGTGAAAGAGGAGAGTGAAAAAGCTGACTTAAAACTCAACATTCAAAAAACTAAGATCATGGCATCCAGTCCTATCACTTCATGGTGAATAGATGGGGAACATGTGGAGACAGTGTCTTATTTCATTTTCTTGGGCTCCAAAATCAATGTGGATGGTGACTGCAGCCACTAAATTAAAAGACGCTTTCTCCTTGGAAGAATAGCTATATCAAACCTAGATAGTGTTTTAAAAAAGAGTCATCATTGCTGACAAAGGTCCAAATAGTCAAAGCTATGCTTTTTCCAGTAGTCAGGTACAGATATGAGAGTTAGACTAAAGAATGCTGAGCAGCAAAGAATTGATGCTTTCAAACTGTGGTATTGGAGAAGACTCTTGAGAGTCCTATGGACAGCAAGGAGATCAAACCAGTCAATCCTAAAGAAAATCAACCCTGAATATTCATTGGAAGGACTGATGCTGAAGCTGAAGTTCCAATACTTTGGCCGCCTGATGCAAAGAGCTGACTCATTGGAAAAGACCCTGATGCTGAGCAATTTTGAGGGCAAGAGGAGAAAGGAGCAACAGAGGATGAGGTGGATGGATGGCATCACTGACTCAATGGACATGAGTTTGAGCAGACTCTGGGAGATAGTGATGAACAGAGGAGCCTGGCATGCTGAACTTCATAGGGTTGCAAAGTGTTTGACATGACCTAGCGACTGAACAACAACACAACTATGTCAGAGCAGTAGCTGCAAGCCTGACTCTTTTCCAATGGCTGGCAGGTTCTCCCAGAAAAAGAATCATCATCTATCAGAAAGAACCATGGCCATAACTTAAAACCACATTTCTCTTCCAAGCTGAAAGCAGCTAGAGCTAAAAAGGACGTTATGCCTACCTATGAAGGTCTTCAGAGCTCTGAACCACCTCACAGCTCATCTCCCCAACATGTGCGAGTGCACACACACACATACACATACATACTCTTTTCAGAACTTCTGGCACCTAAAAGATTTCACTCTAGAAAGTTTTGTGGCTTAAGTAGGTTATCTAGAGCACATAAATATGATTATCCTATTAATTAAATAAAATTCCATCATATTGTGAACATTGTGTCCATTTCCATTTAGCAAAGTTATATCCAAATGATTCACATGACCTACACATACAGGTGCATGGATAAGATACGAATTTCCATAGGGTTTTCCTTATGCAAGATGATCAATATTTAAAATGCTGTGAACAAACTAGGAAAATGATACATGTTCATTGCTAAAAATTAAGCTCTGAACTCTATTGTAATTTGATTAATTTGTATTATGATCTAAATATACTACATTACTTTTCTAAATAAATTGACTCAGATGAAAACGTTGAAAACATCTACTGATAGTTTAGAATATATTTAAATAAATAATCATTCTTTGTATTATAGTTTTTCTTTTCAAGCAAAGTTTACAATACCATTTAGTGTTCATATTTAAGCTAATGTTTATTAACACATTACCATTATCTGTTACAAGCAGAGTTTCATTAAATGACTCATAATGTGAGAGATTTTAATTAAAGTATGTACTGTATTTCTTTATATATTTTCTTTCTTCTTTTACAATAACATGCCTAAAGATTAGCATAATTTATTTTCAAAAAATTAATGTTCTTCTTCAGAATAATAATTATTCTCATTTTGACCTGCTGAACTAGCTTCATATTTACAAAAAATAATTAAGTGCTGATCAGAATGTGGCATCTTCTGAGGCTTTCTAATCAGCAGTTCTACCAATCCAGGCCATTTCTTTGCTGACCCAACATAAATATATGTAGCTAATGAGTTATGGATCTTTAAGAACCTTCTCTTTCTGATCTAAACTCTCCTAAGAATTACTTCAAGTAGCATCTTCATTTTATAGATTCTTTCTTCTTGTTATATCTCAATCTTTGTTTATGCTAGTTGCTCAAGGGAACTATCAGGTGGTTTTTAAAATTCAAATTAACATAGCATTTCAACAAAATCCATAAAGGTTAGCGAGGTATGCCCACTTCATTTACATTAATTAGAAAACTTCTGTACCAATTGTTTTAACAGGAACTGTTTCTTTACAATGCCGTGCAAAATGTCATGTCATTTTTAACAGTATCAAAGTATAGAATGTAAGGAATGGAAAGAACCCAAGATACCATCAAATTTAACCCCATCTTGTTTATAGATATGTTGATCAAAGCTCAGAGAAGTGAAGAAATATCCACAAAGTCATACAGCTACTTAGTATTAGATGGTATGTTATTGTATATAGGCTTTAGAAAAATATTACCTATATTTATTAATCACTTAAAAGTTATCTGTATATATACACACATACATACATCAATGTGTTTTATTAATTTTGTCAAATAAAAGTAACTACTATCTTCTGACTGGTGTATCCTGGATATAATCCAGAACAGAAAAAAAGATAATAGAAAAACAGGAGAAATCTGAAAGTCTAGAGATTAGTTAATACTTATATACCAATGTTCATTTCTTAGTTTCAGTAACAGTGCCACAGTAACGTAAGATATTGACAAGAGAGGTGTTAAAATCAAGACAGTAGGGCCAAAATGGAGTTACTTACGTTAAGCTCCATATCACCAAACTAAGACTAGAGTTTTGGCTCTCCCAGAAATGGAATCTTAAAATAGCCAATCAGGCATGACCTGATCAACACCAGTTAGGTCATCTGCCTGACAGATTCCTGATATCCTCTGAAGGAAAGTAACCTTGCAATAACCAACCCATTTTTTTTTTTCTTTTTGCCTAATATAATTTCCTTGGGGTCTTCCCAGGTGGCTCAGTGGTAAAGAATCCACCTGCCAATGCAGGAAACACAGGAGACACGTGGGTTTGATCCCTGGGTCGAGAAGATACCATGAAGGAGAAAATGGCAACCCGTTCCAGTATTCTTGTCTGGAGAACTCCATGGACAGAGGAGCCTGGTGGGCTAGTCTATGGGGTTGCAAAGAGTCAGACATGACTGAGCACACAAAACTTCCTTCTCCCTCTGATTGTAAAAAGTCTATATTTTGTACAGCTCCTTGGTGTTCCTTTCTATCTGCTAGAATGGATGCTCCCAGATTCAAATAGATTTTTTTACTCAAGTATCTGAGTATCTTTTAACAGAGAAAACTGAGTGAAAATTATGTATGAACACCATATTATTTTTGCAACTTCTTTAGAAAACTAAAATTATGATGCTTATTTAATATATTTTTCATATTAAAATTGTTATTTGTGAGACTTCAATAAGCAACAAAGGTTTACTGTATAGCACAGGGACCTATTGTCATAGTGTGCTGTGTGTGCTTAGTCATTCAGTTGTGTCTGATTCTTTGTGACCCCATGGACTGCAGCCCACCATGCTCCTGTTCCTCTGTCCATGGGGATTGTCCAAGCAAGATTACTGGAGTGGGTTGCCATGCCCTCCTCCAGGGGATCTTCCCAACCCAGGGACTGAATCCAGGTCTCCCGCAGATTCTTGCAGGCAGATTCTTTACTGTCTTAACCACCAGGGAAGCCCATAATGGAAAATAATCTTAAAAATAAAAATATATGTATAACTGAATCACTTTGCTGTGCAAAGTGAAACATTGTAAGTTAACTATACGTCAATGAAATATATATTAAGAAAAAAATCTGTTATTTGTAAGAATTCAGAATTACAAATAAGGCCATGCATGTTAGGCTTTTAAAAAAGAATAGTTATTCAGATTGGGGAGCTTCCAAACTGGGATCACAGTTAAGTGATATTCAAAATAAGGCAAGACTATTTTACGCACCAGGTAGCACAAGTCATTAGAAATTTTATACTTTGGGGAGTGAATATTTTGAGCAGGCAGTGGTCTTTAGCTGGAGGCAGTTCCTGAGGCAACTAAAGGAATGAATACCTGGGTCCTAAAAGGGGATCTGGGTTGTGTGCCATGGCAGCCATTCAAGTGAACTACCTCTTTAGCACAAGGACTGGCTACAGGATGAATGTGAAATTGCAAGGAGGAAATTTCATTAGGCACTGGTAGTTAAAGACATGCAAGTTTTTTTTTTTTTTTTTTTCTTTTTCCAAGTTGCTTTTCTCTTGAACTTGTCTTTATGTCTGTACCCAAAATTATACATTTGATAATATCTATCTCAAACTATCATGTATTTGAGTTGAAGAGGAAATTTGGAATAAGTTAAAAAGTATACTATCTTTGTATCTTTTAAGGGATATGTTTTCAGATGTGGGAAATATATACAGAGAGTTCACTGAGTTTGCCTCAGTGAACAAAGGTTTTCCAGGTGGCACAGTGGTAAAGAAGCCACCTGCCTGTGCAGGAAACACAAGAGACTTGGCTTTGATCCCTGGGTGGGGAAGATCCCCTGAAGGAGGAAATGGCAACCCACTTTAGTATTCTTGCTTGGAAAATTCCAAGGACAGAGGAGCCTTGCGGGCTACAGTCCATGGGGTCGCAAAGAGCCAGACACGACTGAGCGACTGAACATTGAGCACTGAGCCTATTCAAAAGCATAGTAAATCCTCACCCCTACTCACACCTTCCACACTTGTTCAAGTAAAGCCGTCTTCATTTTTGTTAGACATGGCTAAGTTAAGTTGTGGCAACAAATCAATTGCCAATCTCAGTGGCTTACACACCAATCGTACATCTCCAGTGTGGCCCCATTGGAAAATATGGACGAAGGTCTCTGCCGAAGTGAGAAGAATGGAGGAAGCATGTGGTTGATTACTAGCTAAGTCATGTCTGTCTCTTCCTGACCCCATAGACTGTGCCCACCCCGCTCCCCGTCCATGAGATTTTCCAGACAAGAATTCTGGAGTAGGTTGCCATTTCCTTCTCCATGGGATCTTCCTGACCTCGAGATCAAACCTGCATCTCCTGCACTGGCAGGTGAATTCCCTCCTGAAGCCCTGGAGGAGGCATACTTACTCTTAAATGCCTAGAAACAGAACCGATATTTCTGCTGACAGTCCATAGCCTAAAATTTGTCACCTAACTGCAAAGGAAGCCAGGAAATGTAGAGGCATGCATGGAGTAGTAGTAACAGACTCTGCCCAAACTGGCCAGTGAACCTTCTGGAATATTCTTATACATAGGTCCAACCCAAGAAAGAAAGGCTTAATTTATATGTCTATCTCCTTTTTGTGGTTACGAACAAGAGTCTTATCTGACAGTATAGTTTCTCTGAGCAAAGAGTAAGGTTATTCTTCATGCCATATATATTTTTAATATCAAATACATTGGTTAGTGAAGCAACAAATTGAACATTCAGACAGTAACAACAGGTTTAAGGACACATATAAATAAGTGCTTTGGTGAGCTGCATGATCATAGGAAGACAGAAATTTGATTTAAAAATCTTTTGAATTTATTATGGAAATTAGCCTTACAATTCTAAAGTCCTAGGCTTGAAATATCTTGGCAGGGATAATTTATGTTCTGATTGTTTTATAAGGAGCCACAGTGTATTGGGACAAATAGGATATGCAAAAGTTGTCGGCAAATATCCAAACAGGACATCAGTAAACAGAACCAGAGGGGGAGGCTTTAGTACAAAGGCATGTATTTCCTAACCATATGGTCTCAGTTTTTCAGCTAAAATGTTTTTCCTTCTGAAAAAATTGCCTTTCTATTCTGTTAATGGTACTGCAGACCTGTTTCATAAATTAGAATTACCATTTGTCATGAGTACTAGTCACTGGGATATATGTCTTTTTATTATAGATGCATCAAGTAATGGCTGAAAACCTGGGCCGTGGAGTCAGAGTGCCCGTGGGGCAGCTCTTGGCTCTGCCACTTACTATGTCCCTGGTTAATCAATTAAACCTCTCTCTGGCTCTGTTTCTTCATCTGTAAAACGGACATAATACTATAAGCTACCTAACTGGATAGATGTGAGAACAAAAGACTTAGTGCTTGTAAAGTGTTAAGCACAATGCCTGGCACAGAGTAAACTCTGTGTTTGTTGCTGTTGCTGGTAGTGATGGTGGTGTAGTAGTCACTTTCTTCAACCACTTATAAACTAATTAGTTTTATAATAGGAAGTCTTTAGTACGGAGAAGTTAAGCCCTCTGTAAAACTTTTAAGATAATGGTCCAGTATAGAATTTCAAGTGCCAGGGTAAGTTTTGCCAACATTGTTCATTTTTTCCTGTTCCACAACTCTCCACAATCAGAAATCAGTTACAAGGGAAAATATGTTAGTGTGTTCCATTTATTAAGTAATATATTTTGTGTGTGTGATATAAGTTCAAGAAAGCAATTAAGGAATAACCCAAAGAAAAGAAGATCTTTCTTCTCTTTGCATACTGAATTTTGCATGACTCTGACCTACTTCCACACACACACCAACATGGCCTCTGTTCCACAGCAGGATTCTGGTTGGCACTCTGAATGGAAAGGAAAAGGAAAAACATTAAGGAAAGAGAGGTGCTGGAGAAAAAGAGGTGAAGGAAACTGAGGATTCCATGCTCAGAGACTCTTTGTTGTCAATTGGAAATGTGGGACTGGAATTGAAGCTATAAAAGGGCAACCTAAACTACTACTCCTCTCATGCCTTCCAATGTTCTCTTAGCAGGGAAAGGACAGGATCTGATCAAAGCATTAACAGGTTTAGAATCTTTCCAATGAACTTCCCTTTCACTGATCGAAGTCCTACCAATATGTAGGTAGGAAAGTCCCACCCCTGACCGTTTCAGGGCACTACCAAGATTATGGCTATAAGTATCCTAAGTCCAGGACACATACAGGCTGAACTGTGTCCCTCCTACATTAATTCCTTGAAGCTCTAGTACTTTAGAATTGAACTATATTTGGATACAGGGCCTTTAAAGAGGCAATGTAGTTAAAATGAACCCATTGGATGGACCTACTCCAATCTGACTAGTGTCCTTATAAGAAGAACTTTGGACACACAAAGAAACAGCAGGGAAGCATGCACACAGAAAGACCAGGGAAGGACATGGCAGGAAGATGCCACCTGTAAGCCAAAAAGAGTGGCCTCAGAAGATACCAAACCTTGATCTTGGATTTCTGGCTTCCAAACTGCTAAAAAATAAATTTCTGTTGTTTAATCTACCCAGTCTGTGGTATTTTGTTATGGCAGTCCCAGTACACTAATACAACATATTTTTGGATTCAGTAAAGCCACTCCCTATCCACTCACTGCCAGGCAATCTTATAATATGTGATATGGCTGCTGGTTTCATTTTCTTTTTTTTAACTGATGTATAATTGGTTTACCATGTTGTGTTAATATGTCTCATTTAATATTAATCCCTGTGTTAGAAAAAGAAAAAAACTAAGTGAAAAAATTATATACTATACTGGTATACTGGGGTGGCAATAAACAGTTACACTTATATCATTTAAACACATTTATCCATAAAATTTTTAATTTTGGAAGAAGAAGTAATGTCGAAATTGTATTCAAATTATCATTCTTTGCCCCCTCTATTGTACTCCCCCGAGCTAAGTTTATTAATATCAAAGATTTCTATTCATTCTATGTAAATTTACTGAAGTCTGTTAAATCTCTTGATTGCTGACATTTTAGCATTTTATACACTTTTTGTCTCTCTTTTGACAAATCACACACACATATCTTCAGGGACTCTTATTACAGAGCTAAGTACATTGTCTGACAAAAGCTGAAGAATTTTAATAGATAAATGACGAATTTTAACAAAGAGCTCTACTGAGTTAATTTCTGAAATCATTTACTGTATGTATAGAAAACTAGCAGAAGTAATTTGATCAAGTGCCCATTTACTATACATAATAAAAGAAAAGAGAAAATTATTAGTAGATATGTTCAAAAAGATCCATCTATTTGATGGATAATTACAAAATAATCTACCAATACAAATATGTCTTTCTGCCTTCTTATTAGGTTCTTTTTTCCCTGGACTAAAAAATAATGTCATCAGTTATTAGTATCTATAATTTCCATTTAGATTGCTGCCTTAGAATGAATCCAGAAAGGTCAAGTTCACATGAGAGAAGGAAGCTACTACTGCAAAATCAATGGGATTTTAGACTTCAAAAACAAACAAGGCTTTGTAATTTAAATACATATCCCTGGATAGTTACACTTCTCTTTGAATACTTGGTTTACACTGTGTGAAGTTGGGTGAGGGGGGAGTATAAAGGAATTTGCTTGATGGGATCATGCGTAATCTGTTCTCTGCAGGTGCTAGGA
>NW_020867860.1:0-10074 GCF_003369695.1 Bos indicus x Bos taurus
ATGTCCTGGGCTATTATAAACAGTGCTGCTATGAACATTGGGGTACACGTGTCTTTGCCCTTCTGGTTTCCTCAGTGTGTATGCCTAGCAGTGGGATTGCTGGATCATAAGGCAGTTCTATTTCCAGTTTTTTAAGGAATCTCCACACTGTTCTCCATAGTGGCTGTACTAGGTTGCATTCCCACCAACAGTGTAAGAGGGTTCCCTTTTTCTCCACACCCTCTCCAGCATTTATATTTGTAGACTTTTTGGATTCGCAGCCATTCTGACTGGTTGTGAAATGGTACCTCATAGTGGTTTTGATTTGCATTTCTCTGATAATGAGTGATAATGTGAGCATCTTTTCATGTGTTTTGTTAGCCATTCTGTATGTCTTCTTTGGAGAAATGTCTAATTTAAGTTCTTTGGCCCATTTTTTGATTGGGTCGTTTATTTTTCTGGAGTTGAGCTGTAGGAGTTGCTTGTATATTTTTTGAGATTAGTTGTTTGTTCGGTTGCTTCATTTGCTATTATTATTTCTCCCATTCTGAAGGCTGTCTTTTCCCCTTGCTAATAGTTTCCTTTGATGTGCAGAAGCTTTTTAAGGTTAATTAGGTCCCATTTGTTTATTTTTGCTTTTATTTCCAATATTCTGGGAGGTGGGTCATAAGAGGATCCTGCTGTGATGTATGTCGGAGAGTGTCTTTGCCTATGTTCTTCCTCTAGGAGTTTTGTAGGTTGTCTGTCTTACGTTTAGCATCTTTAATCCATTTTGAGTTTATTTTTGTGTATGTGTTAGAAAGTGGTCCAGTTTCATCTCTTTTACAATGGATGACCAGATTTCCCAGCACCACTTGTTAAAGAGATTGTCTTTAATCCATTGTATATTCTTGCCTCCTTTGTCAAAGATAAGGTGTCCATATGTTCGTGGATTTATCTCTGGGCTTTCTATTTTATTAATTTATGTTTTGTGAGCTTTAGCTTTACTTTTACTAGAGTTTCACTCTTTGGGTTGCATTCATAAGAATGCAACATTTCATTCGAACACATTCAGTGGCCTGATTTAGAGGATATAACGTTATCTTATCAGCAGTCTTGGAAGGCAGATATTTTGCTTATTCCAAGGCACTGAAAAAAGGATTGAATCAAAGTGTCCTGGCTCTTTAGATTTACATTTCATTCATCTATTTTTTTTTTTTTTTAACGAAGGAGAAATTCCTTTATTAACCCTAATTTCTCATTAGAGCAGTTGCTGCTACTGCTAAGTCACTTCAGTAGTGTCCGAGTCTGTGCAACCCCATAGATGGCAGCCCACCAGGCTCCCCCATCCATGGGATTCTTCAGGCAAGAACATTGGAGTGGGTTGCCATTTTCTGACATCTTAAATTCAATATGTAATTACAATTGTGATGATATTTTTATTTCAAAGATAGTGCACATTTCATAGAAAGGAAACAACTTATGTGAGATGCCTTCTTCTCTATTTCCTCCTATGTACCAAGCTGTATTTGATGCAGAAAATGCCAAGTTGCATGACCATGAACATGGTGCCCAAAGGGAGCCTTCCATCCATTGAAAGGACAAAAAGGCGAACAGCAGTGGAACATCAATACTGAGTTAGAAGGATGATTGTCAGCTCTGGTGGGGCATATGTGTATTATTTGTTCTTTCTGGGTTTGTGGAGGTCTTGTAGAAGAGTAGTTGAGTGTGGCTTTCAAAAGAAGATTGCATGTTCCTAGAGCTGAGGACTGGGAAAGAGCATTCCAGCTGGATGGAGTGGCAGGAATAAAGACATAGATCTGTGAAAGAATAAGAGCTAAGCTGAAGGGAAGCAGGAGGAGATGAATCTGGAAAGGCTAGTTTGAATTATCTTAAATAAGGTGCTACAGAGTTTGGATCTCATGTAGTTATCAAGGACAAACACTGGAAATGTCTAAGTAGAGTTGTGATACATTGAAATCTGTGCATTAGAATAATAATTAAGAGGGTGGACTGGAAGCATAATTTTGTTTATTTTCTCCTGAAGAGTTTTATCTATGAGGGTAGAGGAAGTATCTTGTTCAGTCATGTGTGTCACACACAGTTCTAACTGCAGTGATTCCTCAGAAACTACTTCAGTTCAGTTCAGTTCAGTCACTCAGTCGTGTCCGACTCTTTGCGACCGCCAGACATCGCAGCACGCCAGGCCTCCCCTATCCATCACCAACTCCCCGAGAGGTTCAACATGAGATCTGCACGTCCATCGAGGCAATGTGCATAGCGCCATCCAGCCATTCTCATCCTCTCGTCATCCCCTTCTCCTTCCTGCCCCCCAATTCCCTCCCAGCATCAGCAGCTTTTTCCCAATAGAATGTTTACTCGTTCTTTCCCCCGTACCCTTAGGTTAGAAAGTCCCAAGGCTAGGATACTACCCCGCCAAAAAAGAAAGTGTAAAGCCGAAACATAAAGATTTGAACTAATGGCCAATGAAAATGGGATAAATATAAATGTATTGTGGGGAACATATTTCAATGGTGGCAGAACTATTTAACAACTTGGCCCCCACTTGTAAACTTCACCGTCCTAGTTACTCACCTGGCCTTCTGTACTAGTCCCTTATTCGGTTTGAGCCTGGGTTTGGCCAGTGACTGGCTTGATTAATGAGAAATTAGTAAGAGAGATGTAGGCAGAAGTTTCATAAATGTCGGCATATTGGGGATTGTCCTCTTTGGCATGCTTGCAGTTAGAATGCACCTTCTTGGAACAGCTACCATGTGGAACCCCGAGAAGTGACATAGAGGGGGCCACGTGGAGTGAAATGGAAACCTGAAAAACAGTCCCATCTTTGCTCCCAGCCGATCCCAACTGTGGGGACATTTGCAACTTCTAGCCCTCTGAGCACCCCAGCTTTTATTTACCATATAAGGGAAAATTTCCCTGCTCAAACAACAGAATTTTGAGATAATGATTGCCATCTTAAGTCACTGAGTTTGAGGATGCTTTGTTATATAGCAGTGTATAATCTTTGTAAGAATCAAAAATAGCTTTCATGTATCTAGGTTGAATTAATTGGTGGATTGTGATACTTTCATTTAGCAAAGATTAGAAATGCAACAGGAATAGCCCTTTGTTAGCACACTAGACTGAACTTCTGAAAAGAGGAATAAATATTCTTTACTGCATTTTAGCTTATGAAAGGTACTCAAAACTGTTTCTGAATGCAGTATTGAAGAAACCATATTTATGATAATGATGTGACATTTAATTACTGTTAGATGGAGAACTTTCCAAACAGCTTTCTTTTTATTTTAGTTTTTGGTTATCATGAAACTCTGTGACCTAACATGCTGAATAGTAATTTGGAGGTGTAAACACAAGTACACACACATAAGTTCACACACACATATATCAAAAAAAGGGGGCAATATTTGTTCAACTGAAACTGCTTGGGTTAAAACACAGAAAAAAATTAGTCTACGCCATATGCTGCTGCTGTTGCTAAGTCGCTTCAGTCATGTCTGACTCTGTGTGACCCCATAGATGGCTGCCCACTAGGCTCCTCTGTCCCTGGGATTCTCCAGGCAAGAATGCCATATGCTAAACAAACTCAAGTTAATGAACAAATTTCAGTAACACAGGCTAAGCCAGGCTTATCCATTGTATTACATTTAATCTAACAAATACAGAATACCATGCATGGGAAACCTCTGATTATACACACAGCTTGCATACTTGAGTTAGAAAGTTTGGGGTTCATCTGAATGAGAGGCAAATGATGTCTTTAGGGAGTAATTACTACTTTTTGATGAAAATGTACAGTTTAGGAGTCCTAAATAAGCTATAGTCTCCAATGGGATTGCTTGAGTGTGTAGATTTTCAAAGCTGTGACTTCCTACTACAGAATTTTGCATAATTATTATACCTTCATTGCTATCAAAATTTCACTTGGCCAAGAAATAAGCCCTCGAACCTTGGAAACTTGGTCATCCAGGAAGAAAAGAAAAATGGTGGAATCAGTGAAATTAGTGAAAAACTGTGACTGGATATTTTTTTTTTTAACTTAGGACTTACTATTATTTTTTTTTTTCCACTTCTGAAACTTAAAGCAGCAGGGGCAGTAGAACATTTGAATATGGAACAGAGAAAGGAGGACTGGTCAGTGGAGAGGGACATTGGCATCTCTCAGGAAGTGCTGCTTTTTATTTTTTTTAAATTTTATGCACAAAACTTTTTTTTTAAAATCATTACTCATATTTCCTATTCTCACCATCCTGCAAGCTGGGGATGAATAGTCAAACATAGTCCAACATTAATTGTAAATGAAATAACTGCTTAAAAAAAATAACTTTTGCTCTTTCTCAACTAAATCAGTCAATATAATTTGCTTCTATGCACAATATGTTAGTTACCATGTTGTGGTAAAACAAATGCTAACAATATGTTTTAAGTCCCTTTCCTCTTGTGTGTAACTTTCAAAGTCTTAATAAATAGGGTAATTGGTCTTAAATTAGGATGCAGGAGAATTATGAACTAGACGATAAATTGTGCTTTTCAATAGATATATGGGGTTCTTTTCCCTGGAGTTTATGGTCTTTATCCCACTATACTTTCTTGTGCTTCTTGTACTCTAGCAAGTCAAATCATACCACCATTATTCCTAGAGAAATTCTTGGCTCTACCTATGTCTCTTTGCTCATACTGAAATTTTAACCTAGTTTTCTTGTATATTCATGACTCCACCTTATATTCAATCTTCAAAACTTAATTTAAATTCCAGATTATTGGTGACCACTTCTGGTATTTCTCCAACCAAAACAGCTGTACTCTCCATTGCATTCTCCCCTAGTGGTATCCATGCACTCAGTTGAGAGTATGCAGTTTCTACGTTGATTTAAAAAATAATTATTTGCGTACAATTTGTATTTTTCTCATAAGAATCTCAACTCTTTGAGTGTAGAAATTCATTACTTTTTCCATGGGATTTCCCAGGCAAGAATACTAGAGTGGGTTGCCATTTCCTTGGGGATCTTTCCCGGGGATCTTTCCCAGGGATCAAACCTGTGTCTCCTGCATTGGCAGGCAGATTCTTTACCATGGGGCCATCAAGGAAGCCCAACAGATACATAAAACCTGCAATAGTTTCTTATTCTTGTTACACATTTGAGAAATATTTGTTCAAACAAAAAAATGCACTTATACTTCACCTTACCTCTACTGCATTCAGGCATTCAAAAAGGTAGGAGTGAAAAGACAAGAAACTAACATTTACCACATATTTAAATGTGTGCTGGGCTTCCCTGGTGGCTTAGACGGTTAAGAATCTGCCTGCAATGCAGGAGATGTGAGTTTGATCACTGGGTTGGGAAGATCCCCTGGAGAAGGAAATGGCTACCCACTCCAGTGTTCTTGCCTGGGAAATACCATGGAGAGAGGAGCCTGGCGGGCTACAGTGCCTGGGGTCTCAAAGAGCTGGACATGACTGAGGGACTAACATACTAAATGTGTGCCAGGGACGCACAAAAAATTATTGTGTCAGTTTTCTTGAAATCTTTATAGCAACTCTTTAAGATGGGAAGTAAGTCCATGCAGGTGAAAACACGGAGCTCATAGGCTGTGACTTGCCCAAGCTCACACAGATGGTGTGAGACAAAACTGGGGTTTGAGAGCTCCCCCTACAACCTTCAAAGTCCAATATGTTTTTACGACACAGCAAATAGTTATTTGTTATCTACTATCTGCCACATACTGCTTTATGGACTATTGATTCTACATAGAATAAAATAGTATCCTTGCCTTTGAAAAGCTCACATTCCAGCAGGAGAGAGATTAAAGTAATTAATGTTATTCTGAGTGATAAGTGCTTGAAATGTGCCCTGTAGGCTATGAGGAGGGGACTGTTGGCTGCATGGAGAGCCATGCACCTCGTGGAAAGCTGTAGATCAGATTTGAGAGGTGATGGATCCTTGGGGGATTAGTGGATAAGGTAGGCTCCTTGGGCAGAGGAAGAAGTGTGAGGTCAACAAACAGAAAGGCAGAGTCCAGAAAGGCAGACTGTATTCGTTGGGTGGGAGTGGAGTTTGAAGTTTGTGTAAGTGGCCAGAAGAGAGTGGAGGATGCTGTTGTCACATTGTAGGGTCTCTGGAGCTCTTCATGGTCTCAATAGGTAACCTGATGCATTAAATCATGGGAATGCAGAGGTCTGTAGATGAGCTATGAGTGGATAGAAGTTTATGGATTAGATATGAAAGCAGTACTTCATACTGAATCTCTAAGGTCAGAAGGAAATGTATGAGAAGCAGCAGCATGGTAAAGGAAGCATGGACTTTGAAGTCAACTAGAAGCGACTTAGCAGCAGCAGCAGCAGCAGAACCTTGGAATACCAGCTCTGACAGTTTTTAGCTATGTGTTATTGACCTGACTTTTTTGAGCTGTAATAATTGCCTCTGTAAACTGTGGATATTAACTTCCTCAAAGACTAGAGGTGGGGATTAGAGAACGGATACAGCGCCTAATAGATGGTGTGGTATTATTTAGTAAACACAAGTTTGTCAATAGGCTTCACTTCTCTGCATGTGAATCTACTTATAAAAATGTTGGGAAGGCACTGTTTCTAAGACTGTATATTTTTATATATTATAATGAAGTAGATTTAAGATTCTAATTATATACATAAAGTTGTACATTTGTAAGTATGTAAATACGAACATGTATATTTATCTTTATGACATCTTGATGCTGTGAGTGCATACTTTCCATTTTCTTGCATTTACTAACATTGAAGTAAAAATGCTTTTGTCATTCCTCATTGAGCCCTATAATGGGGACTTTTGAGTGAAAAATGAAAGTGAAAGTCTCTCAGTTGTGTCCAACTCTTTGTGACCCCATGGACTGTAGTCCATGGAATTCTCCAGGCCAAAATACTGGAGTGGGTAGCCTTTCCCTTCTCCAGGGGATCTTACCAATCCAGGGATCGAACCCAGGTCTCCCGCATTGCAGGCCAATTCTTTACCAGCTGAGCCACAAGGGAAGCCCAAGAATACTGGAGTGGGTAGCCTATCCCTTCTCCAGTGGATCTTCCCGACCCAGGAATCGAACTGGGTTTCCTGTGTTGCAGGTGGATTATTTACCAACTGAGCTATGAGGGAAGCCCAAAAAGTCTAATTTTGTGCCATTCCTATGATATTTTAGGTCCTAACATCATTATTAATTCAGAATTATAAATGATATGTTTCTTCTGGTTTATACCAGCTCCCTTGTTTTTCAGGTATGGATAATTAAGAATAGTGCGATACCTGTAACTAAAATAATACTTGCCAGAAGTCCTATTTGAGGTGTTTTTAGTTAAAACAGTAATATTCTGTTTGTGATAGTTACTCTCAAGTATTTCAGAAACAACAATGAAAAAAGTTTTTAGTAAGAACACGAATGTATGAAGGATCTCAAATTAGAATTCCCTGAGTTAGAAACTTCCTGATACGCTCATATCCTTACTTTCAACCTTTAAATAAGGCAGTAAACCCTATTCTAGTTTATAACTAATGTTTTAATTTTTTCTTGATTCCCTCTGTTTACTTTTCACCAATTATTTCCATTTCTCCTATATTTTTAGCTTGTTGCTTTTTTGTTATCTCTTTGCCTTTAAGTATGGTCAAGATTCCACTGTCAAAAAAAAAAAAAAAAAGAAGGAACAAATGAATTCTCCTCTTGGTCAATGTTTTTTCTGTTTATTAAAATCCTGTAAGCATCTTGGTATAATTATCTATTTGCTACCTATCTGTCATTAATTCCTCAATTCACTATGATACCTCACTAACCTCTCTGCCACCCAAAATAGCTGATTTTAACTAAAATTATTGATAATCCTCTGAATCTCCTTTTACCAAATCCAGTTATCTGGTCTTAGTCTTCATCTGCGACATTGGACAGAAGAATTTAGCACCATCACACAAATCTCTCCTCACATTTCTTTCTCATTCCTTTTTTGTTTTTATTCTACACATGTTTTCTGGGCAAGCTCACCAATTTCCAGTTTTAAACGGCACCACCAACTAACACCCCTAAAATCTAGATCTTCATCCCAGAAATTCAGATTCATACAGGCAAATATTTGCTGCCCGTATAAACTTGGATGAAAAACTAGCAATTCAAACTTGAACTGAGCACAAAAATGTGTCTCTCTCACTCTATGCTGATCTCCTCCTCCTTCACCCTGGACAAGAAAGTGTTCCATTCCCTCTGTTTTCTTCTACAGCCCCCAGCACTGTCATACCCTGAGTCACCTAGGGCCCAAACCTTGTGTCAGACTCAGACGTTCCTCTCATCCTCACATACGGGAAACCTCAATCATTGACAATTTGACTCCTAAGCATTTCTTGAATCTTTCCCTTCCTTTCCTATCCTGTTTACCATTGCCCTAGATTATTACATTAGTCTAAAATGGTCTTGCTGGCTAGAGAACTGCTTCCTTCCCATCAATGAATTTGCCCCAATTACTGCAAAGTACTCTGTCCCAACCTAAGTCTCCCCAAGTAATTATACTGAAAGCTCCTTAATGCTACTTGGACCCATTCTCTAACTTAATTTCATGTTAGCTTTCATTTATAAGTCCTCAAAAAGGGAATGTGTTTATTATTATCTGTATTCTCAAGAACCTATCACAAGATAGGTAGTCCATAAATGCCTGTGCACTGAACTCAGTATTTTATGCTAAAATAATTTTAATTAGAAATAAACATATAGGAATTTGGGAAATTAGAAAATGGTTTTGAAGTTTAAACTCTACATCCTGGTTTAACAACGTGTTGTTATGACAAGATTATCCCTCAGATATTTATTTTCAGGTAAACATAACATTAACTTTTAAAAAATGTGATGAAATGTGAGTATGTTATGATGGCAGTGTTATAAAATAAAAATAAAATAGGACTTGGTGCATTGTAGATGGTTATTCTGATATGTATTTTAAATACAGTTAGTATGAATGCCAATTGGTAAAATTAAAGCATTTACTAAATTTTTTCAAACATATTACACACTGCTACTGGCAGTAAATTACTAGTTTAATTGGAAGGTTTTCTTTGTTGTGTTTTACCATTGTAATTGAAATGGACTATTCTTTGTGGAATGTTTAGTAAATTACACAGAATATTGAGGCTTGATTGCTTCCAAATTAATGTAATTTGTTTGAAATATATTTTTTAAGCCACTATAAATGTGTATCCAATAAGTTATTTGATGAAGTATTCAGATGAAAACATATTGAGTTTCTCAAGGCTTTTAATATCAGTTCTATTTCTGTACACATTTTAGCTTTCCAATACAAGAATACAATTTGAATTGCTTACTGCTGTAAGCCACTGGTTATTTCAGGCATAATGGAATAATGGTGTTTAGCTGCAATGTGGTATTTTCTAAAAGCACATGAAATATTTCATGAATAAGATTAGCTAAAGAATTTTAGTCTCATTTTATGACCATGACAGTTTAGGTGTGCAACATGAGAAGTTTGTATTTTCAGAACAGTTTCTCAGAGTGTTATTTTTAAGAAAATGAAACTCTTTCTTATAGGATCAGATATTGGGTTTCCACTAACTGTGTTAAATAACTGGTTTTAAGTTACGGTATGGAAAATTTAGGTTATTCACTTATTGAGGCATTTTAATGTAAACCAAGAAGAGTTTATAATAATAATTGAAAACTGTCACACATATAGGATGGTGTGAGGGTAAATTTATTCTTTAGCAAAATACTATGAACTTTATTATTTCATCTTCATTGGAATGTCCCGGAGGCTTTTGTTTCTTGCCATCCTCATCCTTGTCCCGTCTGGCCCCACACACACAGATTGCAGTGTGGCATCGGTGTCAGAAGTTTGGGAGAGGGATGGCGGGGGGGGGGCTGGTCTAGGGCGGCTGGACCAGAGGCCAGACTGGAACATTCTCTTCTCCTCTGAAGCAACAGGATTTCAGCAGCAAAAAGAAAACTAAGGCCCAGAGGAGCAAAGTTTGATGTTTCCTATGGTGATTGGATTTTAAAATGGCATCTTAGGCTCCATTTAAATTCTTGAGGTCTGTAAAATTAATGTCTTTGTTGTTGTGAAGATCTTTTAAGAATACA
>NW_020867861.1:0-30761 GCF_003369695.1 Bos indicus x Bos taurus
TGCAGTCCCAGCAACCTGAATTCTCCAGGCCAGAATACTGGAGTGAGTAGCCTTTCCCTTCTCCAGAGGATCTTCCCAACCCACGGATTGAACCCAGGTCTCCCACATTGCAGGCAAATTCTTTACCAGCTGAGCCATCAGGGAAGCCCAAGAATACTGGAGTGAGTAGCCTATCCCTTCTCTAGCAGATCTTCCCAACTCAGGAATTGAACTGGAGTCTCCTGCATTGTGGGAAGATTCCTTACCAACTGAGCTACCAGGGAAGTCCAGAGTTTGGCGTATATCTCATTTAATTCACCCACTGACAAGGCCACTGAGGCTCAGCACGTAGGAACTGGTGAAGTCTTTGAGCGGGGCCCAGCCTTTCTAACACATGTGACCTCCAAGGTTCAGAGCTGCCACTGGCAAAGCCCTCCCCAGAATGTTCTTCCTCACCTCTCCACCTGGTAGAATCCTTGGCTTTCTTAAGCAAAGCCTGGCTTTTTATCTCCCTGAGCTGTTCCATGGCTGCAGTCAACAGGGTTGTCCTTTGTCTCCCTGTCCCCAGAGCTACTTCAAGGCCTTTTGTTACAGTTTCTTAATTACTGCCTCCTTCTTACATGCATTTCTGAGGGTCTGTAAAATACTAACTGCAAGATGTTTGGGAAACCAAGACTGAAGGTATATTATTCATCTTTGATCTTTAGCTCTTGCACAGGGCCTGGTGAGTGTGATATGCTCTATCTTATTTGGTAAGATAAGAAAGAAGGAAGGAATTTCTTACACTATCCTACCACCATCTATGAATGGAACACACACACACACACATGCTTTATCTGGTAGGAAAGTTTCTAACCAGTAGTATCTTGGTCATCCCAAATATGAGATGTGTCACATACACAACTGGGAATAACAGATAAGCTTAAAAAGGCAGCAAAAAATAATATTTAATGAAAATAATATTGAAGTAGTGACAAGAACATCATTCCATAATGATTCCAAAATTGATCTAGAACATAAAATACCCTGAATTAAGTTGAAAAAAGGAGAGCAAACACAGATGAATTATTTTTATGTAAGGAAAAAGATAAAGAACTTGCAAAAACAGAAAACTGACAGAAAGATTAACATTTAAGATCAAGGCAACATCTCTAAAATTTTAAAGCTTGAACAGGAAAAAAAAAAAAAAAAGCTTGAACAGGAATTTTAAAAAGTGGACTGTGCTTGTGTACTAAGTCAACTCACTAGTAGTGTCTGACTCTGCAACAATATGGACTGCAGCCCGCCAGGCTCCTCTGTGCATGGGATTCTCCAGGCAAGAATACTGGAACAGGTTGCCGTGCCCTCCTCTAGGTATCTTCCTGACCCAGGGATTGAATATGCAATGCTTATGTCTCCTGCACTGGCAGGCGGGTCATTAATACTAGTGGTTTATACTCATTTATAAAATGGATTATAGAGTAGATTACAATGATTCTATATTGTCTTCATGGTGGTTGAGATGAATAAAAATCTGCAAAAGTAACACAATTAGGGTCGAAAACTGTCATTTTCAATGTTCCAATCTAGAACTAAAAGGAAAAAAGAGAAAATATCAGTTTGTATAAAAAATACAAAGTGAACAGTATTAATAAGATCTCACTTTTAAGGTACAGAATAAAATTAACTTACTCTCCTCAACCACACTGTGAGGCATGGTTTTAACAAAATTCTTTTAGTTTTCCCCGTGTACAATTATATAAAATATTATACCACTGCAAAGCTAATTTATGTCAAATTGAGACACTAAAATGTAAATTTAGGATATCATATTCAAAATTCAGCACTCTTTCCACTGGTTGCATTAAGC
This sequence comes from Bos indicus x Bos taurus, assembly GCF_003369695.1. Lineage (NCBI taxonomy): Eukaryota > Metazoa > Chordata > Mammalia > Artiodactyla > Bovidae > Bos > Bos indicus x Bos taurus. The sequence continues at coordinate 1,829 of NW_020867861.1, forward strand.
ATAAAATAAAAACAGTTCTCAGGAAAAAAAAAAAGACTGTCAATTTCAGAAAGAAAATACTGTTGACCACAAAACAAGATGTTTACGGAAGAACTTTAAGGTCATAATTTATAAAGTAAGAGAATCTTACTTTAAGGTGATAATTCGTAAAATAAGAGAATCTAAGAAGATCATTTTAATCTTGCATATACGAACCAGTTATTTCAAGAGTCTTCTTAAAAGTGACTCAGTACAAAACAAGCATACTTTTACTACAACATCAAGTCCCTGAGCTAATTACTATACAATGAGTGAGCCTGAAATACACCAAGACGATGTTACATTATTTATCCAAAGAAAGTTCAAGAACCTTTGTACCAGGTAGTTAATGTTGCATTTGGAGAAGCCATTCTGTTGCAAATTACTTGATTAGGAGTTAACTTGAAAAGATCCTATCAGAACAGACTGGTTCAACAGATATTTGTAAACCTTTTTAATAAGGGATTTTGTAACAAACTTTGCTATTTTATCTAAAAACTCAGGATCTAGAAGGAAGATAGTTATTTTAAATTCTAGTCACACATTCCCTCTCAATATGTTCACTAAAATCCATCCTGAACTCAACACCAAATGCCTACACTCATCCTCTCTAGTAAAGAAATATTAGTAGCTGAAAAATAAGTGTTACGAAATACAGGAAGTGAAATAAGTCTGTATGATTATTTATGTTTCTAAAGCATTTCTTGTTTGTTCATTCAATTCATATTTCTTGAGCACTTACTCAGGATTCAGGAAGTGTGACAGGGCAGACAACAAGGCAGTAAGTGAGGAAAATTCTGTCTCTGTTCTCAAGTTTACAGTCTAATGGTAAAGACAGGCAGGAAATAAATATTTGCACAAAAATGTATTTCTTCCATGCAAGATGGTGAAATAGAAAGCTCTCAAGGTTTGGAGTCAGACAACCTGAAACCAGAATCCTGCCTAGCAGTGAGCTTGTGATCACATTTTAGTATGCTTATTTTTAGCAAAATAGGAATTGTGAAACCCACCATTGAGAATTCTCCTGAAGACTAACTGGAATAATGTCTGGGAAAGACTGACAATTTACAGGTATTCAAATCATTCTGTTTCTTCCCTCATTCCTCCCTAATTCTTATTTTCCATCAGCTAAATTTGGCCACAAAATGTGACAGTGAAAAACCCTTTTTCTCTATTAAATTTAAGAAGTTATTTAACAAAACAATTCATTTCAAAACAAAAACTAAAATAATTTTCTTAGTTAATGAAAGAATTATCTCAATTGAGAATAAGTGTATATTTAATTTTGTTATCAAGTTTCCAGTCCATTCTCAGTGTTCATCCATTTTCCCTACAATTTAAAACTTTTAAAAAAAGGAATAACATTTTCATTGCCTAAGGGAAAATAAGATTTTATATTCAAAACAACAAAGCTCACAGAAAGCAAAGAATAAAACACATATATTCTGAGCTATTTCCTCTTAGGTATAAGAAAATCAAGTTCATGGAATTAAAATTACTTAGGGTTATGAAATCAGTGTAAGTTTCACAAGCAAATGCAGTTAAGACAATTATTTGTAATTTATAGACTAACACTTTTTTTTTTTTTTGCTTACTGAGGTTATTGGGTACAATAAAATATTAATCTTCATTGGAAATGTTCATGAATATTAAATTTTCTCCAGCTTTTAACTATATTTTTAAGACACTAGTAGTGTTAGAAGACTTGATCTTGTATGTAACATTTTGAAGAATGACAACCATACTCTTCAGTACTGATGATGCCTTTTTAAACCCTATAGATTTAAACTCTTGAGCATTTGAATTTATTACAGTCTATTTTAATATAACCTTCCTTGAAAGAAGGTTTAACATTTTGCTTATAATCTAAAATTCTGATGAGGAAAAGAATCTTGCTGCCTTTTCTACTTGAGATGTAAAGAAAGAAAACAGATGTCAGAACTTCAGAATAATAGCATTCTGTTGTTGGAAGGGAACTTAAAACAAATTCCCTTATTATATTGAAGAGCAAACGCCAGTGGTTTAAAGTCCTATTTCAAATAAGTATCAGAGTCAGGACTGGAGTGCAACCTACCAGAGTGGATGGGTGGGGGTGCGCGTGCACAGCGGTGGCGAGGGGAGTGGTATGGTAATGTGTATGCTAACTTGTGTTGCCTCTGTATATTGTTATATATGGTCGCTAAGTCATGTCCAACTCTGTGATCCCATGAACTACAGCCTGCTGGGATCCTCTCTCCATGGGATTTTCCAGGCAAGAATACTGCAGCAGGTTGCCATTTCCTTCTTCAGGGGATCTTCCCCACCCAGGGACAGAACCCGTGTCTCCTGAATTGATAGGCAGGTTCGTTACCACTGAAGCCATCAGGGAAACCTCTCTGTATACTGATGGCAAATTTAACACTCAAAAATGTCTGCTCTACTGAAAGTTGGGAGGGAGAATTTACTATTTTTCTCCAAGTAGTTTTGCATCCAAGTTTTAGGGTTCACACATGTGCTTCCAGCATTCCATGAACATTAAACAGTTCTTATTTTTATATCATTTTAATTGTTTTCAAACAATAAGTAAAGGAACAAATCACATGAACAACTAAATGTATTAGACACCAGATTTTAACTCATTAGAACTCTTATATTCAAATCTTGCAGCTTAGTTTAACCTGCTTTTCTGAAGACCTTGGAATAAAGCAGGAATCACAAATGACATCAGGGACCAAGGAGGTAACATGAGGGACTGAAGGCCGTGAGGACGCAGCTGCATCTCATCCAGGCAGCTGATCTCTGTGTGAGGAAATACAGAGCCAATGTCGGCCACACTGATTCTCTCAAGTCAAGAACAGAACCCTGTGTCTCTATGAAATTAGGAAAGCAGGAAAAAAAAAAATTACTAGTTAAGGATTCAACCACTGACTAACTTCATCACCACCTGTTCTAATTAACTGACCAACCATAAGGTGAAAACGTAAGTCAATGAAAGAGATATAACACAGCATAAGGACCCAGAATGTCCCAGGACTGAAAACATCACCCTCATTTGAAGTGTTTCATGACCACCTGCAAGTACTTAAGTCAAAGACTCAATCTGCATCTGTCAAATAGAGAATAACAATACCACCTCATGGGAGTCAGTGGAAATTAAATGAGATAATACACACAGATACTGAGGCAGAGCGCCAGCCTTCTAGTAAACCTCTCTTGTCACTGTCATCACCATTTATTTGGGGACTGTTTCTCCAAGAACAAGCTGAATTGAGTCAGTGGACTCAATAATACAATACAGCATACAAGTGAACACGTACTCTGTAAGAAAAAAAAACAAACTCCAAAAAAATGCATATATATTTTGGTCTTTTAACACAAATGTATCAAATGAAAATAAAACAATTTATCTTCAATGTACTTACAAGTCAAAAATTACTGATTTATAAATACAATATTCACCTAATAAAGAACACAATTATACACAGGAAGAGAAAATATAGGATGAGATTCCCCCAACACAGATTATCATTTAAAGCTATAGTCTTTTATGTAGTACTCGGCATAATCTGCCTGATTTCTTAAAACTGTAACTGCTCTTGGCCCTATTAAATCCGTAAAGGCTATCATTTTTAGATTAATTTTTTGAAGTCATTTGTATGAGATTTTTTATTTTTCTTCAGTATCAAATTTTAGTAATTCAGGAAGCTTTTCTTTCCCCAACCACATTACAGATAACCATTGGTTTCAACAGAATTGTTTAATAAAATTGTTTCCATTTGTAAGAAGAGACATTTGTTACCATTGGAAGATCAATAGTCTATTAGGTTTTCTGCTTCAATCAGACTCTCCAACCTATTGCCTCTGTGGTATAACCAGAAAAAGCACTAGTATATTTCAAGGAACTTAGTCAACACAGGAAAATGAGGTGAAAATTTAAAAGATAATTTACCTTTAAAGCTACTATAAATTTAAGCTTGTGCAAAAATAGATCATTGTAATAGTAAGTTAATCGAACCAATTTAAAATAACTTTAAACATGGATTTATATATAAGGATTTATATAGTGCTTTTGCTATTTAGTTTCAAACACATTTGTAACTTTATAGGCATGCTTCCTAAATAAATATAAATAAGAGTAATCAAAGAGATAAATCTTTTCTTCTGTAAAGTTTAGAAGTCAAGGAAACAAGCCTCCAGATACTTGAATAACACAATACTCAAAGAGGAGATGGGAGGAAAATAAAAACAGGGAAGTTAAGGGCTTTTCTGTATCTGTACACAGGAACAGAAAAGCCCTTAACTTTTCTGGCTATATTCTCCATATGTCTCCCAAGAAAGTTCTCAAGTACAGAGCATCATCTTTTTCCTCAAAATGTTTAGGACTGAAGGCCAAAGTTCAAAAATTGCTCTGGAGCTTTCCAACTTCATTTTTGTCAAACCAGATAACTCATTGTATAAAAGGACCAATTTGTGAGAAGCCAGACGACAGACACCACAGGTGAAATTCTACTAAAGAAGCCTGCGTTGTATTGTCACAGGGCTGACTCTGAAACTGAAGCCAATTAGTTCATACAAACAAATATCTGAAATCCACCTCGGTTAACTTTTATTTCTCGACTCATCACACTGGAGTATCAAACCTCATTTTCCAAAAGATCAAGGAGTTGCCAAATTAAAAAAAAAAAAAAAAGGAAAAGCACGCATAAGTTGACTAACGTTTCATACAACGTAAAGAATACGCCTTGCAAAACACAACCAGATTCCTAGCCAACAGAAAAGGTTAACATCAAAAAAAAAGCGCGACCTTTCTCGGCGAACAGCGCTAGGTGGCAGAAGACAGTCGGCTAGGCGCCAGCTCTGAGCCAAGCTGAGGCCTGTGCTGCTCTTCCGCTCACCTTCTTGGTCTCACAGAGTAGCTATTTAGACTGACCTGATTCCAACCCGCGGCCACCTCATCAACGGGAAACCGTATGAGCTAAATACAATCCTCTGAAGCTTCCACTGCATCTTATCTGACTGGCGGAATTAGGCCCAAACTGAAGGGACCAGGCTGGACAGCCCTTTCCCTCAGTCTAGCATATCACCAGTCACCAGACAGCGCCACATAAGTAAGAGAAACATGCCCCAGACGGCGGTTGGGGACCCTTTCCCCCCTAAAAAAGGGGAAAAAAAGATGAATTACTTACAAATACAGAATCTCTGGAGGAAGAGCTGAGAGGGCGCCTGCTCTCTGAGACGCCGAGGCCTGAACCGGCTTCATCTGATCCGGCTTCATCTGATCCGGCTTTAAGAAGCTTGCGTGGGCGACGCACGCAGGCGCGGTGCCTGCTGGGATGCCACTAGTGGCCCTCGTGTTGGTGGCGATCGCAGACCTGGAGGATGTTTTCTAGGCGTCAAGCTTCAGTAGTCACCTAAGCCACCTAAGCCTCATTTTATTTCAAAAACGTGAGGCTAATAACAGTACTTATTTAAAGGGTTGTTGTGAGGAGTGAAACAGGTGATCCATACAAAGTGCTTTGGTGCTTTGTCAGAACCATAATCAATGTGAGCTGTGGATCTGCCCACCATCAAATGCGACAGGAAATGGGAGGGGGTTGATAAAGAACAATCATCATTATCACCGTTATTGTTATTAACATTCTCTTCATGTCCTCTTTGCTCCATCTAAACCAGATGCATTGCGGTTTTTGCTGGCACGCCCTGTAATGTCTCCTGTCTCTTTAGAATTCACAGCTCTTGCTATAGAATCACATACAATTGATTCTGAAGTCTGTGTGCGTGCCTGCGTGCTAAGTTGCTTCCGTAGTGTCCAACTCTTTGCGACCCCCATGGACTGTAGCCCGCCAGGCTTCTCTGTGCATGGTAATATCCAGTCAAGAATACTGGAGTGGGTTGCCATGTCCTCCTCCAGGGAATCTTAACGACCCAGGAATCTAACCCAAGTCTCTTATGTCTCCTGCATTGGCAGGTGGGTTCTTTACTAGCGTCTCCTGGGAAGCCTCTTGTAAAGTCTACCTCTGCCATTTACCAGCTATGTAACTTTGGGCAACTGGTTTCATTTTTCTGAGCCTCAGTTTCTCCACATGAAGAATAAGGATAGCAATAGGACTTCTCTTCATAGGTTACTTATGATAATAGGATGCCGTAGCACCTCATGCAGAGTAAGAATTCACCAGACATCCTTGTAAATAATTAGTATTTACTTTGTTTGGCATATACTGTCCATCTAAAACCTACTTTTTCTTTAAGGCTCATCCATTCTGTCATGTAAAATATATTCTTATGTCTCTTTCATTCTCTTGGGGATTAATAAGTGAATTGGACTTCGCTTCTGAGCTTCAGGTATCAAGGAGTTCCTAGCATGGGAGCAGGAACAAGTCAAGTGTACATTGCTCTTAGTGAAATGTAGTGTTAAATGACCAATGAAGTGTTTATTTTAGAGATGGTGTTAATTTCACCCTGGAAGAATCTGAGAAGGGAGACAATGTGTACCATTGTGATTAGAAGAATAGAGTTTTGTGTTACATCTGAGTTCAGCTTTGCCACTTGTTAGCTGATCACTTGGGATGAATCATAATACTGTCTCTGAATCTCACTTTGTGTTCCTGTAAAACAGATTTATTTGGAAGGAATGATGCTAAAGCTGAAACTCCAGAACTTTGGCCACCTCATGCGAAGAACTGATTCATTGGAAAAGACTCTGATGCTGGGAGGGATTGGGGGCAGGAAGAGAAGGGGACGACAGAGGATCAGACGGCTGGATGGCATCACTGACTCGATGGACGTGAGTCTGAGTGAACTCCGGGAGTTGGTGATGGACAGGGAGGCCTGGCGTGCTGCGATTCATGGGGTGGCAAAGAGTCGGACATGCCTGAGCGACTGAACTGAACTGAACATAGGTAATATCATCATTAACACTTTGTGATACTGAACACACTTTGTGTGTAACACTTTATGATGGGGATACTGAATATGGTTCTTGAATTATGAGGTGGATTCAGTATAAGTTTGGGGCAAGGAGATGAGGAAAACTCAGAAGTGAAAAAGCACAGAACATCTGAAGCAATCTGAGAGCGGCTCACTTTGGCCTCATCAAACATTAAAGTGTGTAGTCTGGGAGACCACCTGTCCTGGTTTGTCTGGAATGATCTGTTCTCCAGGGAAGCAGGACTTTAAATACTAAAACTGAGTAAGTCCTGGGAAAACCAGGATGAGTTGATTACCCCTAGACTTAGAGGACTGTGGCCCAGGAAACTAGGGTCTTAAAGGCCATGCCGTAGGGGTTAGGCTGTATTTGTACGCAATAAGGAGCTCTTGAAGTTCTTGAGTGGGGGAAATAACTGTTCAGAAGTGTGTTTCAGTAGTCTACAAAATGAATGCTTTCTCTATTCCTTACCAAATCAGTATCCTCATGGCTCCCCCACGGTCTTTCGTTTGTCTGCTCTCTACCACTAACATGTCATCTGTATTAAACATGTGTATGTGTGTCCTCATAATTTTATAATAGAATCTCCTTGATACAAAGTTTGGATCTTATTACTATCTTCAGTATGTACTGAACTGATTAAAACCATGATTCTATGGGCTTCTCTGGTGGCCCAGATAATAAAGAATCTGTCTGCAATGCAGGAGACCTGGCTTCAGTCCCTCGGTCAGGAAGATCCCCTAGAGAAAGGAATGGCTATCCACTCTAGTATTCTGGCCTGAAGAATTCCATGGATGGAGGAGGCTGGTGGGTTACTCTTTGTGACATGGGGTCACAAAGAGTCAGACACAACTGAGCAACTAATACTTATAATTCTATACAGTATAATATTAATTGATATTTACTATTCATCTCAGTTTGAAAATGAACATCAGTTTTCTGTGTGCCTAGTAATTTTTCTTCTGGTGACACATAAAGTCAATTTATTAAAATATCGATTGGCAAATCTATACATAAAATCAGTTCAGTCACTCAGTCATGTCCGACTCTTTGCAACTCCATGAACTGTAGCATGCCAGGCCTCCTTGTCCATCACCAACTCCCAGAGTCCACCCAAACTGACGTCCATCGAGTCGATGATGCCATCCAACCATTTCATTCTCTGTCGTCCCCTTCTCCTCCTGCCCTTAATCCTTCCCAGCATCGGTCTTTTCCAATGAGTCAACTTGCATCAGGTGGCCAAAGTATTGGAGTTTCAGCCTCAGCATCAGTCCTTCCAATGAACACGCAGGACTGATCTCCTTTAGGACGGACTGGTTGGATTTCCTTGCAGTCCAAGGGACTCTTAAGAGTCTTCTCCAACACCACAGTTCAAAAGCATCAATTCTTCGGTGCTCAGCTTTCTTTATAGTCCAACTCTCACATCCATACCTCATCACTGGAAAAACCATAGCCTTGACTAGATGGACCTTTGTTGACAAAGCTTTTTAATATGCTGTCTAGGTTGGTCATAACTTTACTTACAAGGAGTAAGTGTGTTTTAATTTCATTGCTGCAATCGCCATCTGCAGTGATTTTGAAGCCCAGAAAAATAAAGTCAGCCACTGTTTCCACTGTTTCCCCATCTATTTGCCATGAAGTGATGGGCCCAGATGCCATGATCTTAGTTTTCTGAATGTTGAGCTTTAAGCCAACTTTTTCACTCTCTTCTTTTACTTTCATCAAGAGGCTCTTTAGTTCTTCTTCTTCACTTTCTGCCATAAGGGTGGTGTCATCTGCATATCTGAGGTTGTTGATATTTCTCCCAGCAATCTTGATTCCTTGGAATCAAGCACAATCTTGATTAGCTTGTGCTTCTTCCAGCCCAGCGTTTCTCATGATGTACTCTGCATATAAGTTAAATAAGCAGGGTGACAATATACAGCCTTGATGTATACCTTTTCCTATTTGAAACCAGTCTGTTGTTCCATGTTCAGTTCTAACTGTTGCTTCCTGACCTGCATACATTTTTCTCAAGAGGCAGGTCAGGTGATAATCCTCTGTAAAATGTAAAAGAGTATTCTTCCCTTTTCTGGTAAAAATTTGAAATAAAGATGTTTTTCTTATTTATTAATTTATTCAGTCATTCAACCAGCAAATGTACCTTAGTGGTTATTATGTGCTGGGTGCTAGCCTGTGGCCTCAGATACAAATAAGGAATCAGGGTTCCTCACTTTATTAGGTGGCTGGTTAAATCCTTGTAAGGCAGAGCAAACAGAGTATTCTCTGCAAAGTTCAAGTGAACTTAAGGTCATTTTCAAATGCTTAACTAACCTCATGCAAAGGCCTCTTTTAGGCACCATAAAATCAACAATCAAGTATAAAAGAATTAACTTATTTCTATGCATAAGGAACTGTGGAGGAAACCAAGATATAGTAGTCAGTGAGATACTAGAGCATTTCAGCTTTAGAATACAGGTTCTAGAGTCAGAAAGGCATGGATTCAAATCCCAACTTTGTGTCTCACTTACTTACCTTTGACAAGATATTAACCACTCTAATCCTCAGTTTCTTCACATTCAGAATGGAAACAAAATAGTATCTGCTTCAGAAGGCTGTTATAAGACTAAAACGAGATTATGCATGGAAGGCACTTAGTGGCCCTGAATATGTTATATGCAAGGAATATGTTCCTGAAGCCCTCAGATAATCTAAGACTGACCCAAACAGAGGATGGAGGGCCACTTTTATCTACTGGCTACAAAGGGACTTCCTGGTAGTCAGTTCATTCATTCATTCACACAAGAATATAATCGCTTGGCTGACCAAACCTTGAAATTATGAGATTCTTGGGCTTCCCTCATAGCTCAGTTGATAAAGAATCCGCCTGCAATGCAGGAGACCCGGTTCAATTTCTGGGTCGGGAAGATCCTCTGGTGAAGTTAAAGGCTACCCACTCCAGTATTCTTGGGCTTCCCTGGCAACTCAGCTGGTAAAGAATCCACCTGCAATGCGGGAGACCTAGTTTCAATCCCTAGGTTGGGAAGAACCCAGGAGAAGGAAAGGCTACCCACTCCAGTATTCTGGCCTGGAGAATTCCATGGACTGTATAGTCCATGCGGTCACAGAATTGGACATGACTGAGTGACTTTCACTTGGCACATTTTGGTTTGGTTGGGTTCCTGGGAGGCAGACTCTGTGTGGAGATGAGCATTTGGGAGATTTATTAAGGAATACTGTAGGGATCAGTACATACAGAAGGGAAGGATACAGCTGTAAGAGGGCCCCAGTCAACCCTCCAGGATGCTCTGAGGCTGAGATGGCTCTTCTAGGGCATCCAGTATTAGGACTTTCATCCCCTTGTTGTAACCAGTTCTTGGAGGGAAGGGGTTATGGTCTTGAGCAGGGCAGCTCTTTTCAGATGAGGCGATCTCCAGAGAGACGCTGACCTGAGGCCAGTCAGATTATTTCTCTTACAGCAAGCAGCTAATTAGGCCCTCAAGTGGGGATGTTGGCAATGTAGCATCCCATCCACTGCACGTGACTGTCATAATTTCAGGTGTTGTATAGTGGTATAATTTTGAAATTATATACATGACTACCTTTGTGTGTATATTCCCTGTTACTACTATTTTGCTACCTTTAGCCACTTCTTAATTTCTTATCTGTTTACAGTGTCTATCTCATAGCATTTGGTGAAGATTAAAAATCATATAATGTATGTAAGGTACTTTGCAAAGTTCCTGGCATGCAGCAAATGTCTGGTTTGTGTTAGCTATTTTTTTATTAAGAGAAGGTCTTGGAATATAGAAGGACTCAGTAATAAATGGAGAAAAGGAAACTATGTTAAAATTCTAAAACTTACATACTGACTTTAAGCACTGAGCCTGTCACTGGCAAAGTTTACATTATGGTATTTGACTAGTGGGTGTCTTGGGCTAGTCTTAAGTCAATATTAAATAAAGATTTGGGTTTTGGCACCTAGTAGGAAGTCCTGGCCAGACTGTGAACATTCTTCTCTCTCTCTTTAAAAAAAATTTTTTTTTTCACTCCCTCCTATGAGAAGGGAATGTGGAATGTTAGAATGATACTCTTGTCCATTTGGGGGAATGAACATGAAAATAATGATAACAGGAAAGGGATAGAACTAAAAACCTACTTACTAAACGATCTAAATTCAAGTTACAGGGTATTTATCGCTCAATTAGGTCTTCATATCATTTTTTCATGTTAATTATCTCATTTGAATCCTTAGAACATGTATTCCCTTAGCCAGTGACCAAAATTCTGTAACTGCTTTTTAATTTACTGAACTAATCAGCACTAACAGACAGAATGATAATCTTCCTTTTCACTGTCTTATGAAAGTGAAAGTCACTCAGTTGTGTCCGATTCTTTGCGACCCATGAACTATATAGCCCATGGAATTCTCCAGGCCAGAATACTGGAGTGGTTAGCTTTCCCTTCTCCAGGAGATCTTCCCAACCCAGGGATAGAACCCAGGTCTCCCACATTGCAGGTAGATTCTTTACCATCTGAGCCACAAGAGAAGCCCAAGAATACTGGAGTGGGTGATCTATCCCTTCTCCAGCGAATCTTCCCAACCCAGGAATCGAACTGGGGTCTCCCACATTGCAGGTGGATTCTTCACCAACTGAGCTATCAGGGAAGTCTTAGGGGCATGGTTATCTTTTTAAAGTATATTTCATGTTCCTATTGGTAAAAGAAGCTTCAAAACAAAGCCTTCCTACTGTTGTCCTGCTCCTGCTGCTGCTAAATCGCTTCAGTTGTGTCCGACTCTGTGTGACCCCATAGATGGCAGCCCACCAGGCTCCCCCGTCCCTGGGATTCTCCAGGCAAGAACACTAGAGTGCGTTGCCATTTCCTTCTCCAATGCATGAAAGTGAAAAGTGAAAGTGAAGTCGCTCGGTCGTGTCCAACTCTTAGCGACCCCATGGACCGCAGCCTTCCAGGCCGTCCATGGGATTTTCCAGGCAAGAGTACTGGAGTGGGGTGCCATTGCCTTCTCTGTGTCCTGCTCCTACCCAACCCCTAAAATGGGGTTCAAATGAGTATTTAGGGATCAGGAACCATGTCCTATTCTGATTGTGTTTCATTTTATTCTGGTTTGTTTTATTGATCCACCTAGAGCAGCGCTTGGAATGCAGTGGGTACTCAATGAAAATCTGTTGCATGAATGAATGAATTGAGGAGCTGGGAACAACATTGGAGTCCTTATTTTAGAATCCTGTTCAGGGAGATGGAGGCATATGCAGGAGGGTGCTGAGCTGTCTGAGTCACAGCAAGAACCTAGGTCTCTGAAGTTTCCACTGCAATACATTTCTGCATTTTGTATTCTGGGAACCCAAGGAAATCTGCTCATAGCATTGCTGTACAATTATCCCCACCCCAGGCATTCCTTTTCTTAGAGCTATTTTCTTCTCTAAAGCTAGATGTTGAATAGAGCATGTTTTCCTCATTGCAGGCCCATAAAATAATTTATTAATATCATGTCCCATTTACCTTCATGCTTTTTTTCTTTCATATCTTTGGGAAACTTTCTTTTATTTTTAGGGTATATCAGATGCCTTCTTTAATGATTCCTTGTAGTTCTGAGGTTCTTCTTAATTACCTACTTAATTCCACAAATTTGGAATAGATCTAGATCATACACTAGATAGAGAAATCAGGACAAGAGCAAGTTGGAGACATGTAAACCTTTAGATCAATTATTATTAAAATCTGTATACTCCCAGTGCACCAGCCCCAAGCATCCAGTATCGTGCATTGAACCTGGACTGGCGACTCGTTTCATATATGATATTATACATATTTCAATGCCATTCTCCCAAATCATCATCAGGATGGGGAACACATGTATGCCTGTGGCGGATTCATTTTGATATATGGCAGAACCAATACAATATTATAAAATTTAAAAATAAAATAAAAATTAAAAAAAATCTGTATACTCATCTTCAATAGAGAAAAGTATTTCCTGAAAATCTTCTATGATTTTGCCTCACTAACAAAGGAATGATAATAGCATTCTGGTGAATTTATTCACAGTATTTTTCTTGTTGACATATTTTCTCCTATGTTATAATCAGAGTGTACCACACTAAGATCTACAAATTCTACCTGTCTATTCAACATTATATGATAAGCATTTCCATTTTTAAGATATCCTTTATATAACGTTCATTGGCTGTACAATGTTCCATTACAGGCATACATCACAACTGACTTTACACTTTTTCTAAAGGTGGACATGAATGCTTTTTTTCCCCATCATTTGGTATTATTGACCAAGTAGGCCTGATTATTTGGGGTCATATAGCCTTTTCCATGTTTTGGGCAGCTTCCTTAGGACACATACCCAAAGTAGAATTACTGAGTCAAATAGACTAGACATTTTTATGGCTCTTCAATCACATATGATCAAATTCTTGGTTGGGGGATAGAATTCTTTGTTTAATAAATTGGAAGAAAGGGTAGCTATGGTGATTTTCCTGCAATCACTATTGCCAGGCAAGCAACTGAGTTCAATGGTGTGAACAGAGAGAGTTGTTTTAAGGAAGTGTCCACCTTTCAGCCCAACCTCTGGAGACTTATTAGAATTCTAATGGATCAGAAAATGATTTCTGAGAGATCTGCACTAGAAACTCTAGCTAGACTTCACTGTTGACTCTTCTTAATCCTGTTTTGGTCTGTTACAGTTATCTAATAAGCAGAAAAAAGAAAGCTTTTCAGATAAACACATTTTTATGTCCTTCCTTCTAATGATAGGTTCTGAAGTGGAGACTTAAAAGAGACAGAATATTATGACTCTGAACATTTCTGTAACATTAAGTCACACTGTCAGAAGCCACTATGATTTAAATTTAGATTTAGATTATGATTTAGACCCTGATCAAATAGGGTCCTCGGGGCCTGGGTTCACCACTTGAAGCTCATAGAAGTGAGACGGAGAGATTACTAGAGGTGGGACCCTTAGGAACACATCTGAGTAAGTCAGGCAAACCCTTAGGAACACATCTGAGTAAGTCAGACCCTTAGGAACACATCTGAGTAAGTCAAGTATCTGGATGTTTAAATCAGGACAAAGAGACTCCCATCTATTCTTCAACCACACGTCTAACTTTTGGGTAAAAAAAAAAAAAAAAAACCCAAAAAACTTCCTTTCCTGCATGTTTATTTCTCAAAGCAAAGAAGACTCTGTGATGTGTCAGAGACCCACTGCATGATGACGACAGCGAGCTCAGCCCTGGGGGTGGGAGGGAAACTCAAGAAGGAAGAGATATGTTATACATACAGCTGATTCATGTTGTTGTACAGCAGAAACCAAGACAATGCTGTAAAGCAATTCTACTCCAAAGGAAAAAAAATACAATAGATAAAAAATTTATGCTGATCCCCCAAATTTAAAAACAATTAAAAGAACCAATAACACCTCCTATCATTTGCACATGCTCTCCAGTTTTATGAGTGATTTCACACACATTACCCTCACAAGAGCCTTGAGAGCTTAATACCTTTTGAATCATGATTTTACAGATAAAACAGTGAAGGCTCAGGTGCATCTCTGATTTCCCTTCAGTCACCAGGCCAGCAAAAGACTGAATGAAGACCTCAGTTCCTCTGATCTCAAATCTTGTAAGTTTATTACTCCCTTCATCATAAAGGACCAAAGACAGAAATATATTAGGTGACTATCAAAAATCCTGCAGTCATTTAAAAGAAAACCTCTGAATATGAGAATTACAATTGACAGAAGGTAGAAATAAATAGTAATAATAATAAAATTGGGTCAGAACTATTATGGAGCCCAAGCCAGCAGAGAAAACGGGAAAACAGAATACCCACCTTCCAATTACAGATGAGCTACTTATTGAGGCCAAGGAAGACACTGTACCCAGAAGAGCTTGAGATCGTGCCCTGAAACACACCTTTTCCATTCAAATAACTTTCCCCACAGCCAATTTCTCATCATTCAGAAGACAGATTATGCACCTCACAGTCAGGTCTTCATAAGTACACACATTTTGTGCTGCCTTTAAATCATCAGTGTGTCATTTGGAATGTTCTTAAGATTTTAAGAGATCTCTATAGAGTATCTGAGCCAGCTCCTATTCTGAGAAATGTGGAATATTTTGAGTTGGAAGGAAGTGAGGTCTGCAAAGTTGTGCCTTGTTCAAAGAAAGAGGAAAAAGAATGGGTCTCCTACAGGTAAGATGCTTTTTGAACCATGATTGAGGGAGAACCAGTCTTGCTGTCTTTCAATAGTTCTTTCAGCTAATAAGATAGAAATGCTACCCTACTGGAAAGGTTGAAGCTCTCACCTCTTCAACACTTCCATGAAAGGAGAAATGAATTATCTGGCTGGTGAGAAGATGAACAGTCTGACGTCTGTGGTCTGTGTTTCCTTACTAGAAGGCCTGGATGAGTTAGATGCTGTTCTGTTCCTCTGGCTGCACTCTCTCCATCTCCCTAGATTCCTCTTATGCTAAGAAACCATTCAGAATTCCCCTTTGAGTATCTGTCCACGTTAGGGTCTCCAATTGGGCTTGTACTCTGGTGCCTGTGTACTTTCTATGCCAAATTCTCAGTTGGTTTAGGATACATAGGGTTGTCGGCTGGGGCAGGGGGAGGTGAAGGCATGTTTCGTGCATTTACTGGCTTACTTAGGAAACGCAACAATTCCTAAGTCTTGACATCATTTACACTTTGAACTTATTTAATTACTGCAAACATATAAACATATAATAGAAACTCCTTTAAATCTCTACTTAGCAACTTGCCAGATCAACTAATGCTCTCCAATCCAGAGTTTCTCAATCTCAGGACTTTTGACACGTGGGGCTGTATAATTCTTTGTTGTGGGAGGCCGTCCTAAGCATGGTAGTGTTATTTAAAAACTGGATTCACCTCTTGGTGGATGTCAAGCCCGAAAGACATAACCAAGACAAAGAATGGGAAGAGGAGGATTTATTCCTTACAGTAATAAAGAAGGACACCAGGGATACTTCCCAAGCAGGGTCTCTCCAAACAGCACCACTGAGGAAGTTTTAAGTTAAGGGTATATGCATGATCATGAAAGAGTTTGAACAGAGAAGTCAGCATAGAATTAGGTCAAAGGTCAACAAGTCCAATTTCAGTGGACTAAAGTCAGGAGAGTTAGAAAAGATCAATACCATCAACCCTTAGTTCCAACTGATCTAGTGGTTCAGCACCTAAATTCAGTTCAGTTCAGTCACTCAGATCAGATCAGTCACTTAGTCGTGTCCGACTCTTTGCAACCCCATGAATCGCAGCATGCCAGGCCTCCCTGTCCATCACCAACTCCCGGAGTTCACTCAGACTCACGTCCATCGAGTCAGTGATGCCATCCAGCCATCTCATCCCCTGTCATCCCCTTCTCCTCTTGCCCCCAATCCCTCCCAGCATCAGAGTCTTTTCCAATGAGTCAACTCTTCACATGAGGTGGCCAAAGTACTGGAGTTTCAGCTTCAGCATCATTCCTTCCAAAGAAATCCCAGGGCTGATCTCCTTCAGAATGGACTGGTTGGATCTCCTTGCAGTCCAGGGGACTCTCAAGAGTCTTTTCCAACACCACAGTTCAAAAGCATCAATTCTTTGGTGCTCAGCCTTCTTCACAGTCCAACTCTCACATCCATACATGACCACAGGAAAAACCATAGCCTTGACTAGACGAACCTTTGTTGGCAAATGTCTCTGCTTTTGAATATGCTATCTAGTTTGGTCTTAACTTTCCTTCAGTCACTCAGTCGTGTCCAACTCTTTGCGACCCCATGAATTGCAGCACGTCAGGCCTCCCTGTCCATCACCAACTCCCGGAGATCACTCAGACTCACGTCCATCGAGTCAGTGATGCCATCCAGCCATCTCATCCTCTGTCGTCCCCTTCTCCTCTTGCCCCCAATCCCTCCCAGCATCAGAGTCTTTTTCAGTGAGTCAACTCTTCGCATGAGGTGGCCAAAGTACTGGACTTTCAGCTTCAGCATCAGTCCTTCCAAAGAACAGCCAGGACTGATCTCCTTCAGAATGGAATGGTTGGATCTCCTTGCAGTCCAAGGGACTCTCAAGAGTTTTTTCCAACACCACAGTTCAAAAGCATCAATTCTTCGGCACTCAGCTTTCTTCACAGTCCAACTCTCACATCCATACAAGACTGGAAAAACCACAGCTTTGACTAGATGGACCTTTGTTGGCAAAGTAATGTCTCTGCTTTTGAATATGCTAGCTAGGTTGGTCATAACTTTCCTTCCAAGGAGTAAGCATCTTTTAATTTCATGGCTGCAATCACTACCTGCAGTGTGGTTTAAATTCTGCAAAGCAGCTCAAGAAAGTGCTTCAGGCTAATCTTTATGATTTGGGGGAAAAAACTGGGGATCTTGTTATCTCATTTATTATCCTTGCTACAGTTACTTCATTTGCCTTTGACCCTTAAGATCATTACTACAAGACCTATTCAACGGCAACTGTCATGGGCAGGCTTGGATCACAAATGGCTTAAGCCTAAAATGGCTTCTCTTGTGTCAGAAAGCTCTATCTGGCTCTTTCCCTAGGGGAATCCCCTTCTGTGCTTACAGTGGGAATATTTAGCAGCTTCCCTAGCCTTCACTGACTAGATGCCAGTAGCACTTCCTAGTAATTACAGTAAATCTAGAAGAATTACGTTGCTCTAAATTAAAGTTTTTCAGATAATTAAAATTTTATATAAAATTATATACATATTTAATATTAAGTTTAATATTTAAGATACAACATTTAACTGTATAAATATATTAATTTAATTTTAAAAACATTTTAAAATATCTCCTACTTATATTAGAAATGTGTGCCAACTTAAATTTAAGGATGCAGTATGTTTGAAAGAAAAAGGAGGAAAAAGTTAGATCATGTAAATACCAATTAAAAAGAAACCTGTGTGGCTATGTTAATATATTTTTTAATTAATTTTTTATTGAAGGATAACTGCTTTATAGAATACTTCTGTTTTCTGTCAAACCTAAACATGAATCACCCATAGGTATACATAGATCCCCTCCCTTTTTAACCTCCCTCCCATCTCCCTCCCCATTTCACCCCTCTAGGTTGATACAGAGGCCCTGTTTGAGTTTCCTGAGCCATACAGCAAATTCCGGTTGGCTATGTATTTTACATATGGTAATGTAAATTTCCATGGTACTCTTTCCATACATCTCACCCTCTCCTCTCCTCTCTGCAAGTCCATAAGTCTATTCTCTATGTCTGTTTCTCCATTGTTGTAAATGGAGTAAATTCTTCAGTACCATTTTTCTAGATTCCATATATATACGTGTTAGAATATGGTATTTATCTTTCTCTTTCTGACTCACTTCACTCTGTATAATAGGTTCTAGGTTCATCCACCTCATTAGAATTGACTCAAATACATTCCTTTTTATGGTTGAGTAATATTCCATTGTGTACATATACCACAACTTCTTTATCCATTCATCTGTCGATGGACATCTAGTTTGCTTCATTGTTCTAGCTATTGTAAATAGTGCTGTGATGAACAATGGGATACATGTGTCTCTTTCAATTTTGGTGTCCTCAGGGTATATGCCTAGCAGTGAGATTTCTGGGTTACATGGTGGTTTTATTCCTAGTTTTTTAAGGAATCTCCATACTGTCTTCCATCAGAGAAGGCAATGGCACCCCACTCCAGTACTCTTGCCTGGAATATCCCATGGATGGAGGAGCCTGGTAGGCTGCAGTCCATGGGGTCGCTAAGAGTTGGACACAACTGAGCGACTTCACTTTCACTTTTCACTTTCCTGCATTGGAGAAGGAAATGGCAACCCACCCCAGTGTTCTTGCCTGGAGAATCCCAGGGACGGGGGAGCCTGGCGGGCTGCCATCTATGGGGTCGCACAGAGTCGGACACAACTGAAGTGACTTAGCAGCAGCAGCACCATACTGTCTTCCATAGTGGCTGTATCAATTTACATTCCCACCAACAGTGCAAGAGTGTTCCCTTTTCTCCATGTCCTCTCCAGCATTTATTGTTTGTAAGCTTTTTGATGAGGGCCATTCTGACCAGTGTGAGGTGATATTTCATTGTAGTTTTGATTTGCATTTCTCTAATAATGAGAGATGTTGAGCATCTTTTCATGTGTTTGTTAGTCATATGTATGTCTTCTTTGGAGAAATGTCTGTTTAGGTCTTTTCCCCACTTTTTGATTGGGTTGTTTGTTTTTCTGTTATTGAGTTGTATGAGCTGCTTGTATATTTTGGAAATTGATCCTTTGTCAGTTGTTTCATTTGCTATTATTTTCTCCTGTTTTTAGGGTTGTCTTTTCAGCTTGCTTATAGTTTCCTTTGCTGTGCAAAACCTTTTAAGTTTAATCAGGTCCCACTTGTTTACTTTTCTTTTTATTCCCATTACTCTAGGAGGTGGGTCTAGAGGATCTTGCTGGGTACAGTAATCTTTGTTATAGATTTTTCCCTTTCAGTAGTTTAAATATATCCTGCCATTTCCTTCTGGCCTGCAGAGTTTCTGCTGAAAGATCAGCGGTTAAATGTATGGGGCTTCCCTTGTATGTTACTTGTTGCTTCTCCTTTGCTGCTTTTAATATTCTTTCTTTGTGTTTAGTCTTTGTTAGTTTGATTAATATGTGGCTTGGCGTGTTTCTCCTTGGGTTTATCTTGTATGGGATTCTTTGTGCCTCTTGGACTTGATTGGCTATTTTCTTTTCCATGTTGGGGAAATTTTAAAATATAATCTCTTCAAGAATTTTCTCATACCCTTTCTTTTTCTCTTCTTCTTCTGGGACCCCTGTAGTTTGAATGTTGGTGGATTTGATATGGTCTCTGAGACTGTCCTCAACAGTTATTTCCACTATTTTATATTCCAGCTCCCTGATTCGCTCTTCTGCTTCAGATATTCTATTATTGATTCCTTCTAGAGTATTTTTAATTTCAGTAATTGTGTTGTTTGTCTCTGTATGCTTATTCTTCAATTCTTCTAGGTCTTTGTTAATTGATTCTTGCATTTTCTCCATTTTGTTTTCAAGGTTTTTTTTTTATCATCTTTACTATCATTATTCTCAATTATTTTTCAGGTAATTTTCCTATTTCCTCTTCATTTATTTGGACTTCTGTGTTTCTAGTTTGTTCCTTCATTTGTGCAGTATTTCTCTGCCTTTTTTTTTTTTTTTTTTTACATTACTGTGTTTAAGGTCTCCTTTTCCCAAGCTTCAAGGAAAGGTGAATTCTTTCCTTGAAGAAGGTTGAACGCTTTCTTCCTTTTGGTTTCTGCCCTCCTAGGTTTGGTCCAGTGGTTTGTGTGAGCTTCGTATAGGTTAAAATTTGTGCTGAATTTTTGTTTGTTTATTTTTCCTCTGATGGGCAAGGCTGAGTGAGGTGGTACTCCTGTCTGCTGATGATTGGTTTGAATTTTTGTCTTGTTTGTTGTTTATTTTTTTTTTTTTTTTTGGTTTTAATTTTATTTTATTTTTAAACTTTACATAATTGTATTAGTTTTGCCAAACATCAAAATGAATCCACCACAGGTATACATGTGTTCCCCATCCTGAACCCTCCTCCCTCCTCCCTCCCCATACCATCCCTCTGGGTCGTCCCAGTGCACCAGCCCCAAGCATCCAGTATCGTGCATCGAACCTGGACTGGCAACTCGTTTCTTACATGATATTTTACATGTTACAATGTCATTCTCCCAAATCTTCCCACCCTCTCCCTCTCCCACAGAGTCCATAAGACTGTTCTATACATCAGTGTCTCTTTTGCTGTCTCATACACAGGGTTATTGTTACCATCTTTCTAAATTCCATATATATGCGTTAGAATACTGTATTTATGTTTTTCCTTCTGGCTTACTTCACTCTGTATAATAGGCTCCAGTTTCATCCACCTCATTAGAACTGATTCAAATGTATTCTTTTTAATGGCTGAGTAATACTCCATTGTGTACATGTACCACAGCTTTCTTATCCATTCATCTGCTGATGGACATCTAGGCTGCTTCCATGTCTTGGCTATTATAAACAGTGCTGCGATGAACATTGGGGTACACGTGTCTCTTTCCCTTCTGGTTTCCTCAGTGTGTATGCCCAGCAGTGGGGTTGCTGGATCATAAGGCAGTTCTATTTCCAGTTTTTTAAGGAATCTCCACACTGTTCTCCATAGTGGCTGTACTAGTTTGCATTCCCACCAACAGTGTAAGAGGGTTCCCTTTTCTCCACACCCTCTCCAGCATTTATTATTTGTAGACTTTTGGATCGCAGCCATTCTGACTGGTGTGAAATGGTACCTCATAGTGGTTTTGATTTGCATTTCTCTGATAATGAGTGATGTTGAGCATCTTTTCATGTGTTTGTTAGCCATCTGTATGTCTTTTTTGGAGAAATGTCTATTTAGTTCTTTGGCCCATTTTTTGATTGGGTCGTTTATTTTTCTGGAGTTGAGCTGTAGGAGTTGCTTGTATATTTTTGAGATTAGTTGTTTGTCGGTTGCTTCATTTGCTATTATTTTCTCCCATTCTGAAGGCTGTCTTTTCACCTTGCTAATAGTTTCCTTTGATGTGCAGAAGCTTTTAAGGTTAATTAGGTCCCATTTGTTTATTTTTGCTTTTATTTCCAATATTCTGGGAGGTGGGTCATAGAGGATCCTGCTGTGATGTATGTCGGAGAGTGTTTTGCCTATGTTCTCCTCTAGGAGTTTTATAGTTTCTGGTCTTACGTTTAGATCTTTAATCCATTTTGAGTTTATTTTTGTGTATGGTGTTAGAAAGTGGTCCAGTTTCATTCTTTTACAAGTGGTTGACCAGATTTCCCAGCACCACTTGTTAAAGAGATTGTCTTTAATCCATTGTATATTCTTGCCTCCTTTGTCGAAGATAAGGTGTCCGTATGTGCGTGGATTTATCTCTGGGCTTTCTATTTTATTCCATTGATCAATATTTCTGTCTTTGTGCCAGTACCATACTGTCTTGATAACTGTGGCTTTGTAGTAGAGCCTGAAGTCAGGTAGGTTGATTCCTCCAGTTCCATTCTTCTTTCTCAAGATCGCTTTGGCTATTCGAGGTTTTTTGTATTTCCATACAAATTGTGAAATTATTTTTTCTAGCTCTGTGAAGAATACTGTTGGTAGCTTGATAGGGATTGCATTGAATCTATAAATTGCTTTGGGTAGTATACTCATTTTCACTATATTGATTCTTCCAATCCATGAACATGGTATATTTCTCCATCTATTAGTGTCCTCTTTGATTTCTTTCAAAAGTGTTTTATAGTTTTCTATATATAGGTCTTTAGTTTCTTTAGGTAGATATATTCCTAAGTATTTTATTCTTTCTGTTGCAATGGTGAATGGAATTGTTTCCTTAATTTCTCTCTCTGTTTTCTCATTATTAGTGTATAGGAATGCAAGGGATTTCTGTGTGTTGATTTTATATCCTGCAACTTTACTGTAGTCATTGATTATTTCTAGTAATTTTCTGGTGGACTCTTTAGGGTTTTCTATGTAGAGGATCATGTCATCTGCAAATAGTGAGAGTTTTACTTCTTCTTTTCCAATTTGGATTCCTTTTATTTCTTTTTCTGCTCTGATTGCTGTGGCCAAAACTTCCAAAACTATGTTGAATAGTAATGGTGAAAGTGGGCACCCTTGTCTTGTTCCTGACTTTAGAGGAAATGCTTTCAATTTTTCACCATTGAGGATAATGTTTGCAGTGGGTTTGTCATATATAGCTTTTATTATGTTGAGGTATGTTCCTTCTATTCCTGCTTTCTGGAGAGTTTTTATCATAAATGGATGTTGAATTTTGTCAAAGGCTTTCTCTGCATCTATTGAGATAATCATATGGTTTTTATTTTTCAATTTGTTAATGTGGTGTATTACATTGATTGATTTGCGGATATTGAAGAATCCTTGCATCCCTGGGATAAAGCCCACTTGATCATGGTGTATGATCTTTTTAATGTGTTGTTGGATTCTGATTGCTAGAATTTTGTTAAGGATTTTTGCATCTATGTTCATCAGTGATATTGGCCTGTAGTTTTCTTTTTTTGTGGGATCTTTGTCAGGTTTTGGTATTAGGGTGATGGTGGCCTCATAGAATGAGTTTGGAAGTTTACCTTCCTCTGCAATCTTCTGGAAGAGTTTGAGCAGGAGAGGTGTTAGCTCTTCTCTAAATTTTTGGTAGAATTCAGCTGTGAAGCCGTCTGGACCGGGGCTTTTGTTTGCTGGAAGATTTTTGATTACAGTTTCAATTTCCGTGCTTGTGATGGGTCTGTTAAGATTTTCTATTTCTTCCTGGTCCAGTTTTGGAAAGTTGTACTTTTCTAAGAATTTGTCCATTTCTTCCACGTTGTCCATTTTATTGGCATATAATTGTTGATAGTAGTCTCTTATGATCCTTTGTATTTCTGTGTTGTCTGTTGTGATCTCTCCATTTTCGTTTCTAATTTTGTTGATTTGATTTTTCTCCCTTTGTTTCTTGATGAGTCTGGCTAATGGTTTGTCAATTTTATTTATCCTTTCAAAGAACCAGCTTTTGGTTTTGTTGATTTTTGCTATGGTCTCTTTTGTTTCTTTTGCATTTATTTCTGCTCTAATTTTTAAGATTTCTTTCCTTCTACTAACCCTGGGGTTCTTCATTTCTTCCTTTTCTAGTTGCTTTAGGTGTAGAGTTAGGTTATTTATTTGACTTTTTTCTTGTTTCTTGAGGTGTGCCTGTATTGCTATGAACTTTCCCCTTAGGACTGCTTTTACCGTGTCCCACAGGTTTTGGGTTGTTGTGTTTTCATTTTCATTCGTTTCTATGCAAATTTTGATTTCTTTTTTGATTTCTTCTGTGATTTGTTGGTTATTCAGCAGCGTGTTGTTCAACCTCCATATGTTGGAATTTTTAATAGTTTTTCTCCTGTAATTGAGATCTAATCTTACTGCATTGTGGTCAGAAAAAATGCTTGGAATGATTTCTATCTTTTTGAATTTACCAAGGCTAGCTTTATGGCCCAGGATGTGATCTATCCTGGAGAAGGTTCCATGCGCGCTTGAGAAAAAGGTGAAATTCATTGTTTTGGGATGAAATGACCTATAGATATCAATTAGGTCTAACTGGTCTATTGTATCGTTTAAAGTTTGTGTTTCCTTGTTAATTTTCTGTTTAGTTGATCTATCCATAGGTGTAAGTGGGGTATTAAAGTCTCCCACTATTATTGTGTTATTGTTAATTTCTCCTTTCAAACTTGTTAGCATTTGTCTTACGTACTGTGGTGCTCCCGTGTTGGGTGCATATATATTTATAATTGTTATATCTTCTTCTTGGATTGATCCTTTGATCATTATGTAGTGACCTTCTTTGTCTCTTTGCACAGCCTTTGTTTTAAAGTCTATTTTATCTGATATGAGTATTGCTACTCCTGCTTTCTTTTGGTCCCTATTTGCATGGAAAATCTTTTTCCAGCCCTTCACTTTCAGTCTGTATGTGTCCCCTGTTTTGAGGTGGGTCTCTTGTAGACAACATATGTAGGGGTCTTGTTTTTGTATCCATTCAGCCAGTCTTTGTCTTTTGGTTGGGGCATTCAACCCATTTACGTTTAAGGTAATTACTGATAAGTATGTTCCCGTTGCCATGTACTTTATTGTTTTGGGTTCGAGTTTATACACCGTTTTTGTGTTTCCTGTCTAGAGAATATCCTTTAGTATTTGTTGGAGAGCTGGTTTGGTGGTGCAGAATTCTCTCAGCTTTTGCTTGTCTGAAAAGCTTTTGATTTCTCCTTCATACTTGAATGAGATCCTTGCTGGGTACAATAATCTGGGCTGTAGGTTATTTTCTTTCATCATTTTAAGTATGTCTTGCCATTCCCTCCTGGCTTGAAGAGTTTCTATTGAAAGATCAGCTGTTATCCTTATGGGAATTCCCTTGTGTGTTATTTGTTGTTTTTCCCTTGCTGCTTTTAATATTTGTTCTTTGTGTTTGATCTTTGTTAATTTGATTAATATGTGTCTTGGGGTGTTTCTCCTTGGGTTTATCCTGTTTGGTACTCTCTGGGTTTCTTGGACTTGGGTGATTATTTCCTTCCCCATTTTAGGGAAGTTTTCCACTATTATCTCCTCAAGTATTTTCTCATGGTCTTTCTTTTTGTCTTCTTCTTCTGGAACCCCTATGATTCGAATGTTGTAGCGTTTAATATTGTCCTGGAGGTCTCTGAGATTGTCCTCATTTCTTTTAATTCGTTTTTCTTTTATCCTCTCTGATTCATTTATTTCTACCATTCTATCTTCTAATTCACTAATCCTGTCTTCTGCCTCTGTTATTCTACTATTTGTTGCCTCCAGAGTGTTTTTAATTTCACTTATTGCATTACTCATTATATATTGACTCTTTTTTATTTCTTCTAGGTCCTTGTTAAACCTTTCTTGCATCTTCTCAATCCTTGTCTCCAGGCTATTTATCTGTGATTCCATTTTAGTTTCAAGATTTTGGATCAATTTCACTATCATTATTCGGAATTCTTTATCAGGTAGATTCCCTATCTCTTCCTCTCTTGTTTGGTTTGGTGGGCATTTATCCTGTTCCTTTATCTGCTGAGTATTCCTCTGTCTCTTCGTCTTGTTTAAATTGCTGAGTTTGGGGTGTCCTTTCTGTATTCTGGCAGTTTGTGGAGTTCTCTTTATTGTGGTGTTTCCTCGCTGTGTGTGGGTTTGTACAGGTGGCTTGTCAAGGTTTCCTGGTTAGGGAAGCTTGTGTCGGTGTTCTGGTGGGTGGAGCTGTATTTCTTCTCTCTGGAGTGCAATGAAATGTCCAGTAATGAGTTATGAGATGTCTATAGTTTTGGGGTGACTTTGGGCAGCCTGTATCTTGAAGCTCAGGGCTGTGTTCCTTTGTTGCTGGAGAATTTGCTTGGTATGTCTTGCCCTGGAACTTATTGGCCCTTGTGTGGTGCTTGGTTTCAGTGTCGGTATGGAGGCATTTGATGAGCTCCTGTGAATGAATGTTCCTTGGAGTCAGGAGTTCCCTGGAGTCAGGGTTTGGACTTAAGTCTCCTGCTTCCGATTATCGGTCTTATTTTTTACAGTAGTTTCAAAACTTTTCCTTCTATACAGCACCATTGATAAAACATCTACATTAAAGATGATAAGTTTCTCTACAGTGAGGGTCACTCAGAGAGGTTCACAGGGTTACATGGAGAAGAGAAGAGGGAGGAGGGAGTTAGAGGTGACCCAAATGAGATGAGGTGAATCAATAGTGGAGAGAGTGGGCTAGCCAGTAGTCACTTCCTTATGTGCACTCCACAACTGGACCACTCAGAGATGTTCACGGGGTTATACAGAGAAGAGAAGAAGGAGGAAGGTAACAGAGGTGGCCAGAAGGATAAAAGGGGGGAATGAAAAGGAGGGAGACAGATCCAGCCAGTAATCAGTTCCCTAAGTGTTCTCCACCGTCTGGAACACACAGAAATTCACAGAGTTGGGTAGAGTAGAGAGGGGTTGGGGAGGAGACACAGGCGACCTGGTGGAGAAAAAGGAGGGTCCAAAGGGAGAGAGAGTAGTCAAGCCAGTAATCTCACTCCCTAGTGAAAAATGGGTCCTGAAGATTGGGTCCTTAAAGGTACAAAATTGGTAACAAATACATAAAAGCAAAAATTAAAAATCTAGAGTAGATTTTGGAATTTCAAAAATACGATGTTAAAGAACAGAAGAAGGAAAAGAAAGAGAGAAAGAACGAACAAACAAAAACAAAGAAGGTCGCGAAAATTATAAAGAAAGTACAGGTACAAAATTGATAACTAATACCAGAAAGCGAAAATTAAAAATCTAGAGTAGAGTTTGGAATTTCAAAAATACGATGTTAAAGAAAAGAAGAAGGAAAAGAAAGAGAGAAAAAACGAACAAACAAAAACAAAGAAGGTCGCGAAAATTATAAAGAAAGTACAGGTACAAAATTGATAACTAATACCAGAAAGCAAAAATTAAAAATCTAGAGTAGAGTTTGGAATTTCAAAAATACAATGTTAAAAAAAAAAAAAAAAAAAAAAGAAGAAGAAAAATAAAGAGAGAAAACAAACAAACAAATACGAACAATGTCACAAAAATTATACGGAAAATACAGGTACAAAATTGATATCAAATACCAAAAAGCATAAATTAAAAATCTAGAGTAAAGTTTGGAATTTCAGATATACAATGTTATATAAAAGAAGAAGAGAAAGAAACAGAGAAGAAGAAAAAAAAAAAAAAAGTCACAGAAATTATATAAAAAAAACTATAGGTACAAAAGTGATAACATATACCAAAAAGCGAAAATTAAAATCTAGAGTAGAGTTTGGAATTTCAAAAATACAATGTTAAAGAAAGAAGAAAAAACAAAAACAAACAAACAAAAAAAACAAGGTCAAAAAATTATAAAATATATATATATGAAGTTTGCTGAAGAAGAAAAAAATAGGGTCTTTTTTTTTTTTTTTTTGCAAAGTAATAGGTTATAAAAGTGAAAATTAAAGGAACAATAGAGGACTTAAAAAAATTTTTTTTTTAATTAAAAAAAAAAAAAAGAAAGAATGATCGTAAAAATAATAAAAAATATATCTAGGACTTTTTTTTTTTTTTTTTTGTGGGTGTTGTGGGTTCAGTTCATTTTTGGCTAGTTCCTTGGTCAGATTTATATTTCTCAAGATCTATAGGCCCCTTCCTATGTAGTCCGTAGTAACCACAGGGTTTTGATCTATTGCCTGTAGCTTCCAAGGCGTTTCCCTCTGTTATATCTTCTTCTGTTTGCTAGTCTCTTCAGTATCTGGTTTCCGCCCTGACTCAAAGGGCACGGTGGCGGACACTTTTTTTTTTTTTTTTTTTTAGGCTTACTTGTTCAGTCGCGCTGTGGGGAGGGAGGGAGGGATGCTGCAAACAAATAACACTGGCGTGGGCTCGCAATGCCTCAGCCACCCTGGGTCTGCCCCTGCTCACGGCGCGTGTAGCCTCCCTGTCCACACTGCTCGGACTCTAGGTTGTTCCGCCGGGAACAATCCGAGGCTGGCCCTGGGCTGCATGCACCTCCCAGGTCCAAGCCGCTCAGGTTCAGGCACTCGGGTAGTCCTCAGAGGCGCAGACTCAGTTGGGCCTGCGTTTTGTGCTCTTCCCAGGTCTGAGCGCCAATTTGCTCTTCCCAGGCGAGCGCCAATGCTGCGACTTATCGCCTCCCCGCCACTCGGTTATCTGGATGTAAAACCGGCGCACCTTCTCAGGCAGATATTGACCGTCCAGACCCCCAAGAAGTTTTAGTTAGCAAAGAAGCCTGCTTACAGTTTTATAGATAATGTCTCTCTGGGGCTGCGATTGCCCCCTTCCGGCTCTGGCTGCCTGTCACCGGAGGGGGAAGGTCTGCAGCCGGCTATCTCTGTTCAGTCCTTTGTTCCGTGCGCAGGCCTGGCGGTCTTAGGTTAGGGCTGGCTTTTCGCGTGATAGGTATCCCACAGTCTGGTTTGCTAGCCCAAATTATTTCGCTCAGATAGCGCTCAGGGTATTCAGGCCAGATTCTTACTCTCAGCGATGCAGCCCACGCCGTGCCTCCCTGCGCAGCCCCGGTTTGCTAATGGCGGATGCAGGCATCTGCGCTGCTTCTCTGCTGGGGGAGTTACCGTAGGGCTCGCAATCTGCGAGTTTTAAATTGTTTATTTATTTTTTCTCCCTGTTATGTTGCCCTCTGTGCTTCCAAAGCTCGGCACAGATTCGGCAGTGAGAAGGTTTCCTGATGTTTGGAAACTTCTCTCTTTTTAAGATTCCCTTCCCGGGACGGAACTCCGTCCCTCCCTCTTTTGTCTCTTTTTTTTTGTTTTTAATATTTTTTCCTACCTCCTTTCGAAGAGTTGGGTTGCTTTTCTGGGTGCCTGATGTCCTCTGCCGGCATTCAGAAGTTGTTTTGTGGAATTTACTCAACGTTTAAATGCTCTTTTGATGAATTTGTGGGGGAGAAAGTGTTCTCCCCGTCCTACTCTCCGCCATCTTGGCTCCTCCCCTTGT
>NW_020867862.1:0-12463 GCF_003369695.1 Bos indicus x Bos taurus
GTTTTTTTTTTTGTTTTTTTTTTTTTTTATTTTAATTTTAATTTTATTTTTAAACTTTACATAATTGTATTAGTTTTGCCAAATATCAAAATGAATCCACCACAGGTATACATGGTGTTCCCCATCCTGAACCCTCCTCCCTCCTCCCTCCCCATACCATCCATCTGGGTCGTCCAGTGCACTAGCCCCAAGCATCCAGTATCGTGCATCGAACCTGGACTGGCAACTCGTTTCTTACATGATATTTTACATGTTTCAATGTCATTCTCCCAAATCTTCCCACCCTCTCCCTCTCCCACAGAGTCCATAAGACTGTTCTATACATCAGTGTCCTTTTTCTGTCTCGTACACCGGGTTATTGTTACCATCTTTCTAAATTCCATATATATGCGTTAGTATACTGTATTTATGTTTTCCTTCTGGCTTACTTCACTCTGTATAATAGGCTCCAGTTTCATCCACCTCATTAGAACTGATTCAAATGTATTCTTTTAATGCTGAGTAATACTCCATTGTGTATATGTACCACAGCTTTCTTATCCATTCATCTGCTGATGGACATCTAGGTTGCTTCCATGTCCTGGCTATTATAAACAGTGCTGCGATGAACATTGGGGTACACGTGTCTCTTTCCCTTCTGGTTTCCTCAGTGTGTATGCCCAGCAGTGGGATTGCTGGATCATAAGGCAGTTTCTATTTCCAGTTTTTTAAGGAATCTCCACACTGTTCTCCATAGTGGCTGTACTAGTTTGCATTCCCACCAACAGTGTAAGAGGGTTCCCTTTTCTCCACACCCTCTCCAGCATTTATTATTTGTAGACTTTTGGATCGCAAGCCATTCTGACTGGTGTGAAATGGTACTCATAGTGGTTTTGATTTGCATTTCTCTGATAATGAGTGATGTTGGAGCATCTTTTCATGTGTTTGTTAGCCATCTGTATGTCTTCTTTGGAGAAATGTCTATTTAGTTCTTTGGCCCATTTTTTGATTGGGTCATTTATTTTTCTGGAGTTTGAGCTGTAGGAGTTGCTTGTATATTTTTGAGATTAGTTGTTTGTCGTTGCTTCATTTGCTATTATTTTCTCCAATCTGAAGGCTGTCTTTTCACCTTGCCTAATAGTTTCCTTTGATGTGCAGAAGCTTTTAAGGTTAATTAGGTCCCATTTGTTTATTTTTGCTTTTTATTTCCCATATTCTGGGAGGTGGGGTCATAGAGGATCCTGCTTGTGATGTATGTCGAGAGTGTTTTGCCTATGTTCTCCTCTAGGAGTTTTATAGTTTCTGGTCTTACGTTAGATCTTTAATCCATTTTGAGTTTATTTGTGTTTATGGTGTTAGAAAGTGGTCCAGTTTCATTCTTTTACAAGTGGTTGACCAGATTCCCAGCACCACTTGTTAAAGAGATTGTCTTTTAATCCATTGTATATTCTTGCCTCCTTGTCAAAGATAAGGTGTCCATATGTGCGTGGATTTATCTCTGGGCTTTCTATTTTATTCCATTGATCAATATTTCTGTCTTTGTGCCAGTACCATACTGTCTTGATAACTGTGGCTTTGTAGTAGAGCCTGAAGTCAGGTAGGTTGATTCCTCCAGTTCCATTCTTCTTTCTCAAGATGCTTTGGCTATTCGAGGTTTTTTGTATTTCCATACAAATTGTGAAATTATTTGTTCTAGCTCTGTGAAGAATACTGTTGGTAGCTTGATAGGGATTGCGTTGAATCTATAAATTGCTTTGGGTAGTATACTCATTTTCACTATATTGATTCTTCCAATCCATGAACATGGTATATTTCTCCATCTATTAGTGTCCTCTTTGATTTCTTTCACCAGTGTTTATAGTTTTCTATATATAGGTCTTTAGTTTCTTTAGGTAGATATATTCCTAAGTATTTTATTCTTTCCGTTGCAATGGTGAATGGAATTGTTTCCTTAATTTCTCTTTCTGTTTTCTCATTATTAGTGTATAGGAATGCAAGGGATTTCTGTGTGTTGATTTTATATCCTGCAACTTTACTAGATCATTGATTAGTTCTAGTAATTTTCTGGTGGAGTCTTTAGGGTTTTCTATGTAGAGGATCATGTCATCTTGAAAATAGTGAGAGTTTTACTTCTTTTCCAATTTGGATCCTTTATTTCTTTTTTCTGCTCTGATTGCTGTGGCCCAAACTTCCAAAACTATGTTGAATAGTAATGGTGAAAGTGGGCACCCTTGTCTTGTTTCATGACTTTAGAGGAAATGCTTTCAATTTTTCACCATGAGGATAAATGTTTGCTGTGGGTTTGTCATATAAGCTTTGTATTAGGTTGAGTATGTTCCATTCTATTGCCGGCTTCTGAGAGTTTTATCATCAATGGATGTGGATTTTTGCAAAGCTTTCTCTGCATCTATTTAGATAATCATTGGTTGTTATTTTTCATTTTGTTAATGTGGGTGGTATTAACATTGACTGATGGGCAGAATTGAAAGAACTTGCATCCCTGGGCTAAAGCCCACTTGGTCATGGTGTATGATCTTTTTAATGTGTTGTTGGATTCTGATTGCTAGAATTTTGTTAAGGATTTTTGCATCTATGTTCATTCAGTGATATTGGCCTGTAGTTTCTCTTTTTTTGTGGGATCTTTGTCAGGTTTTGTATTAGGGTGATGGTGGCCTCATAGAATGAGTTTGGGAAGTTTACCTTCCTCTGCAATTTTCTGGAAGAGTTTGAGCAGGATAGGTGTTAGCTCTTCTCTAAATTTTTGGTAGAATTCAGCTGTGAAGCCGTCTGGACCTGGGCTTTTGTTTGCTGGAAGATTTTTGATTACAGTTTTCAATTTTCGTGCTTGTGATGGGTCTGTTAAGATTTTCTAATTTCTTCCTGGTCGAGTTTTGGAAAGTTGTACTTTTCTAAGAATTGTCCATTCTCTTCCACGTTGTCCATTTTATTGGCATATAATTGTTGATAGTAGTCTCTTATGATCCTTTGTATTTCTGTGTTGTCTGTTGTTGATCTCTCTCATTTCGTTTCTAATTTTGTTGATTTGATTTTTCTCCCTTTGTTTCTTGATGAGTCTGGCTAATGGTTTGTCCATTTTATTTATCCTTTCAAAGAACCAGCTTTTGGCTTTTGTTGATTTTTGCTATGGTCTCTTTTGTTTCTTTTGCATTTATTTCTGCTCTAATTTTTAAATTTCTTTCCTTCTACTAACCCTGGGGTTCTTCATTTCTTCCTTTTCTAGTTGCTTTAGGTGTAGAGTTAGGTTATTTATTTGACTTTTTCTTGTTTCTTGAGGGTGCCTGTATTGCTATGAACTTTCCCCTTAGGACTGCTTTTACCGTGTCCCACAGGTTTTGGGTTGTTGTGTTTTCATTTTCATTCGTTTCTATGCAAATTTTGATTTCTTTTTTGATTTCTTCTGTGATTTGTTGGTTATTCAAGCAGCGTGTTGTTCAGCTCCATATGTTGGAATTTTTAATAGTTTTTCTCCTGTAATTGAGATCTAATCTTACTGCATTGTGGTCAGAAAAATGCTTGGACATGATTTCTATTTTTTGAATTACCAAGGCTAGCTTTCATGGCCCAGGATGTGATCTTATCCTGGAGAAGGTTCCATGTGCGCTTGAGAAAAAGGTGAAATTCATTGTTTGGGATGAAATGGACCTATAGTATCAATTAGGTCTAACTGGTCTATTGTATCGTTAAAGTTTGTGTTTCCTTGTTAATTCTTCTGTTTCGTTGATCTATCCATAGGTGTGAGTGGGGTATTAAAGTCTCCCACTATTATTGTGTTATTGTTATTTCTCTTTCATACTTGTTAGCATTTGTCTTACATACTGCTGGTGCTCCCGTGTTGGGTGCATATATATTTATCATTGTTATATCTTTCTTCTTGGATGATCCTTTGATCATTATGTAGTGGACCTTCTTTGTCTCTTTTCACAGCCTTTGGTTTTAAAGTCTATTTTATGTGATTATGAGTACTTGCTACTCCTGCTTTCTTTTGGTCCCTATTTGCATGGAAAATCTTTTTCCAGCCCTTCACTTTCAGTCTGTATGTGTCCCCTGTTTTGAGGTGGGTCTCTTGTAGACAACATGTAGGGGTCTTGTTTTTGTATCCATCAGCCAGTCTTTGTCTTTTGGTTGGGGCATTCAACCCATTTACGTTTAAGGTAATTACTGATAAGTATGTTCCCGTTGCCATTTACTTTATTGTTTTGGGTTCGAGTTTATACACGTTTTTGTGTTTCCTGTCTAGAGAATATCCTTTAGTATTTGTTGGAGAGCTGGTTTGGTGGTGCAGAATTCTCTCAGCTTTTGCTTGTCTGAAAAGCTTTTGATTTCTCCTTCATACTTGAATGAGATCCTTGCTGGGTACAAATCTGGGCTGTAGGTTATTTTCTTTCATCATTTTAAGTATGTCTTGCCATTCCCTCCTGGCTTGAAGAGTTTCTATTGAAAGATCAGCTGTTATCCTTATGGGATTCCCTTGTGTGTTATTTGTTGTTTTTCCCTTGCTGCTTTTAATATTTGTTCTTTGTGTTTGATCTTTGTTAATTTGATTAATATGTGTCTTGGGGTGTTTCTCCTTGGGTTTATCCTGTTTGGTACTCTCTGGGTTTCTTGGACTTGGGTGATTATTTCCTTCCCCATTTTAGGGAAGTTTTCCACTATTATCTCCTCAAGTATTTTCTCATGGTCTTTCTTTTTGTCTTCTTCTTCTGGAACCCTATGATTCGAATGTTGTAGCGTTTAATATTGTCCTGGAGGTCTCTGAGATTGTCCTCATTTCTTTTAATTCGTTTTTTCTTTTATCCTCTCTGATTCATTTATTTCTACCATTCTATCTTCTAATTCACTAATCCTGTCTTCTGCCTCTGTTATTCTACTATTTGTTGCCTCCAGAGTGTTTTTAATTTCACTTATTGCATTATTCATTATATATTGACTCTTTTTTATTTCTTCTAGGTGTCCTTGTTAAACCTTTCTTGCATCTTCTCAATCCTTGTCTCCAGGCTATTTATCTGTGATTCCATTTTAGTTTCAAGATTTTGGATCAATTTCACTATCATTATTCGGAATTCTTTATCAGGTAGATTCCCTATCTCTTCCTCTTTTGTTTGGTTTGGTGGGCATTTATCCTGTTCCTTTATCTGCTGAGTATTCCTCTGTCTTTCATCTTGTTTAAATTGCTGAGTTTGGGGTGTCCTTTCTGTATTCTGGCAGTTTGTGGAGTTCTCTTTATTGTGGCGTTTTCCTCGCTGTGTGTGGGTTTGTACAGGTGGCTTGTCAAGGTTTCCTGGTTAGGGAAGCTTGTGTCGGTGTTCTGGTGGGTGGAGCTGTATTTCTTCTCTCTGGAGTGCAATGAAATGTCCAGTAATGAGTTATGAGATGTCTATAGTTTTGGGGTGACTTTGGGCAGCCTGTATCTTGAAGCTCAGGGCTGTGTTCCTTTGTTGCTGGAGAATTTGCTGGTATGTCTTGCCCTGGAACTTATTGGCCCTTTGTGGTGCTTGGTTTCAGTGTCGGTATGGAGGCATTTGATGAGCTCCTGTCAATGAATGTTCCTTGGAGTCAGGAGTTCCCTGGAGTCAGGTTTGGACTTAAGTCTCCTGCTTCCATTATCGGTCTTATTTTTACAGTAGTTTCAAAACTTCTCCTTCTATACAGCCCATTGATAAAACATCTACATTAAAGATGAATAAGTTTCTCTACAGTGAGGGTCACTCAGAGAGGTTCACAGGGTTACATGGAGAAGAGAAGAGGGAGGAGGGAGTTAGAGGTGACCAAATGAGATGAGGTGAATCAATAGTGGAGAGAGTGGGCTAGCCAGTAGTCACTTCCTTATGTGCACTCACAACTGGACCACTCAGAGATGTTCACGGGGTTATACAGAGAAGAGAAGAAGGAGGAAGGTAACAGAGGTGGCCAGAAGGATAAAAGGGGGGAATGAAAAGGAGGGAGACAGATCCAGCCAGTAATCAGTTCCCTAAGTGTTCTCCACCGTCTGGAACACACAGAAATTCACAGAGTTGGGGTAGAGTAGAGAGGGGTTAGGGAGGAGACACAGCGACCTGGTTGGAGAAAAAGGAGAGGTCCAAAGGGAGAGAGAGCAGTCAAGCCAGTAATCTCACTCCCTAGTGAAAAATGGGTCCTGAAGATTGGGTCTTAAAGGTACAAAATTGGTAACAAATACATAAAAGCAAAAATTAAAATCTAGAGTAGAGTTTGGAATTTCAAAAATACGATGTTAAAGAAAAGAAGAAGGAAAAGAAAGAGAGAAAGAACGAACAAACAAAAACAAACAAGGTCGCGAAAATTATAAAGAAAGTACAGGTACAAAATTGATAACTAATACCAGAAAGCGAAAATTAAAAATCTAGAGTAGAGTTTGAATTTCAAAAAATACGATGTTAAAGAAAAAGAAGGAAAAGAAAGAGAGAAAAAACGAACAAACAAAACAAAAGAAGGTGCGAAAATTATAAAAGAAAGTACAGGTAAAAATTGATAACTAATACCAGAAAGCAAAAATTAAAAATCTGAGTAGAGTTTGGAATTCAAAAAAACAATGTTAAAAAAAAAAAAAAAAGAAGAGAAAAATAAAGAGAGAAAACAAACAAACAAATACGAACAATGTCACAAAAATTATACGGAAATACAGGTACAAAATTGATATCAAATACCAAAAGCATAAATTAAAAATCTAGAGTAAAGTTTGGAATTTCAGATATACAATGTTATATAAAAGAAGAAGAGAAAGAAACAGAGAAGGAGAAAAAAAAAAAAAAAAAGTCACAGAAATTATATAAAAAAAAACTATAGGTACAAAATTGATAACATATACCAAAAAGCGAAAATTAAAAAATCTAGAGTAGAGTTTGAATTTCAAAAATACAATGTTAAAGAAAAGAAGAAAAAAACAAAAAAAACAAACAAAAAAAAACAAGGTCAAAAAATTATAAAATATATATATATGAAGTTTGCTGAAGAAGAAAAAAATAGGGTCTTTTTTTTTTTTTTTTTTGCAAAGTAATAGGTTATAAAAGTGAAAATTAAAGGAACAATAGAGGACTTAAAAATTTTTTTTTTAATTAAAAAAAAAAAAGAAAAGAATGATCGTAAAAATAATAAAAAATATATCTAGGACTTTTTTTTTTTTTTTTTTTGTGGGTGTTGTGGGTTCAGTTCATTTTTGGCTAGTTCCTTGGTCAGATTTATATTTCTCAAGATCTATAGGCCCCTTCCTATGTAGTCCGTAGTAACCACAGGGTTTTGATCTATTGCCTGTAGCTTCCAAGGCGTTTCCCTCTGTTATATCTTCTTTGTTTGCTAGTCTCTTCAGTATCTGGTTTCCGCCCTGACTCAAAGGGCACGGTGGAGGACACTTTTTTTTTTTTTTTTTTTAGGCTTACTTGTTCAGTCGCGCTGTGGGGAGGGAGGGAGGGATGCTGCAAACAAATAACACTGGCGTGGGCTCGCAGTGCCTCAGCCACCCTGGGTCTGCCCCTGCTCACGGCGCGTGTAGCCTCCCTGTCCACACTGCTCGGACTCTAGGTTGTCCGCCGGGAACAATCGAGGCTGGCCCTGGGCTGCATGCACCTCCCAGGTCCAAGCCGCTCAGGTTCAGGCACTCGGGTAGTCCTCAGAGGCGCAGACTCAGTTGGGCCTGCGTTTTGTGCTCTTCCCAGGTCCGAGCGCCAATTTGCTCTTCCCAGGCGAGCGCCAATGCTGCGACTTATCGCCTCCCCGCCACTCGGTTATCTGGATGTAAAACCGGCGCACCTTCTCAGGCAGATGTTGACCGTCCAGACCCCCAGAAGTTTTAGTTAGCAAAGAAGCCTGCTTACAGTTTTATAGATAATGTCTCTCTGGGCTGCGATTGCCCCCTTCCGGCTCTGGCTGCCTGTCACCGGAGGGGGAAGGTCTGCAGCCGGCTATCTCTGTTCAGTCCTTTGTTCCGTGCGCGGCCTGGCGGTCTTAGGTTAGGGCTGGCTTTTCGCGTGGTAGGTATCCCACAGTCTGGTTTGCTAGCCCAAATTATTTCGCTCAGATAGCGCTCAGGGTATTCAGGCCAGATTCTTACTCTCAGCGATGCAGCCCCGCCGCGCCTCCCTGCCCAGCCCCGTTTGCTAATGGCGGATGCAGGCGTCTGCGCTGCTTCTCTGCTGGGGGAGTTACCGTAGGGCTCGCAATCTGCGAGTTTTAAATTGTTTATTTATTTTTTCTCCCTGTTATGTTGCCCTCTGTGCTTCCAAAGCTCGGCACAGATTCGGCAGTGAGAAGGTTTCCTGATGTTTGGAAACTTCTCTCTTTTTAAGATTCCCTTCCCGGGACGGAACTCCGTCCCTCCCTCTTTTGTCTCTTTTTTTTTGTTTTTAATATTTTTTCCTACCTCCTTTCGAAGAGTTGGGTTGCTTTTTTTCTGGGTGCCTGAATGTCCTCTGCCGGCATTCAGAAGTTGTTTTGTGGAATTTACTCGACGTTTAAATGCTCTTTTGATGAATTTGTGGGGGAGAAAGTGTTCTCCCCGTCACTCCTCCGCCATCTTGGCTCCTCCTCCTGAATGTTGAGTTTTAAGCCAACTTTTTCACTCTCCTCTTTCACCTTCATCAAGAGGCTTTTTAGTTCCTCTTCACTTTCTGCCATAAGGGTGGTGTCATCTGCATATCTGAAGTTATTGATATTTCTCCTGGCAATCTTGATTCCAGCTTGTGCTTCTTCCAGCCCAGAGTTTCTCATGATGTACTCTGCATAGAAGTTAAATAAGCAGGGTGACAATATACAACCTTTTCCTATTTGGAACCAGTCTGTTGTTCCATGTCCAGTTCTAACTGTTGCTTCCTGACCTGCACACAGATTTCTCAAGAGGCAGGTCAGGTGGTCTGGTATTCCCATCTCTTTCAGAATTTTCCACAGTTGATTGTGATCCACACAGTCAAAGGCTTTGGCTTAGTCAATAAAGCAGAAATAGATGATGTTTTTGTGGAACTCTCTTGCTTTTTCCATGATCCAGCAGATGTTGGCAATTTGGTCTCTGGTTCCTCTGCCTTTTCTAAAACCAGCTTGAACATCTGGAAGTTCATGGTTCATGTATTGCTGAAGCCTGGCTTGGAGAATTTTGAGCATTATTTACTAGCGTGTGAGATGAGTGCAATTGTGTGGTAGTTGGAGCATTCTTTGCATTGCCTTTCTTTGGGATTGGAATGAAAACTGACCTTTTCCAGTCCTGTGGCCACTGCTGAGTTTTCCAAATTTGCTGGCATATTGAGTGCAGCACTTTCACAGCATCATCTTTCAGATTGTGAAATAGCTCAACTGGAATCCATTCAGAAAATTTTTTCTGAATGCTCCGTTCCATAACCATAGAGTACAGATTTTTGTAGTGCCTGCTGACAGGCTGCTGCAGTTTTCAGCTCTGGGAGTGCACGGCTCCTGTGGCATCCCCACGCAGGCAGCGCCGCAGGAAGTCTCCTCTGTGACGCCTGGCGTGAGCGAGCCTGCGCGCCCGGGGCCATGGGCCCCGCCTGCAGCTCAGATGGGGTCTTCCAGCCCCTCACCCCAGGAGCCACCCTCCAGCTTCCCTAACCAGCAGTAGTAAGAGGCTACTCTTGATATTTTCCAAGAGCAGGACTTTTTCAGTAGGGCAGAGAGTGGAGAGAGTTTACAGAGTTTACAACTTTAGAGGTGGTAACAACTGACCTGCAAAGCAGAATGGGCCATTTTATGTGCAATAAAAGTTTCTAAAAGAAAGAAGGACAAAAAAAAAATTCTTCTTCTCTTTGTTCTTCTCCACAGGAGGCTTCGCTACTTGGTGGACGTTTCAGCACAGGCTCTGGAAGGATGGTGTTTGCTTCCATTAGCTGAGCAGGTTAGGTAGAAGAGGAGCATACTGGCTCTCAGTGTGCTGTCACCAGGAACAGCCCCTCCACTATTCTCAGCCTTAGATCACCAGCACTGGGGTATAAGTCGAGGAAAGTGTCAGTGGCAAGGAAGGTAAGCCACTGTGCCTAATAATTATTTCGTATTCAAAGAGCCAAGAATTTTAAATTTGGGTGTAAATGTTATTCAAATGAAATGACCCCTAAAGCAGTTTAACACATTGCCCAACTATTAGGTCAGAATCTGTTGCTTATATAGCCTGGCCAGAGTCACTGGAACTATTTGGATCTTTGGGGAGTGGATGATGACACACCACTGAAGCCTCTGGAGTTAACAAAGTGAGCGTCATCTTTGGAGGTACAGGCTAGTTCTGAGGTGATAGGTTCATCTGTTAAGCCTTCGTTTACAGGAGAGAAACGTGTCTCTCTTGCCCCATGAGAAAAGAACATTTCCAGTCTCACCTAAGAAGCTAGAATTGCTGGTGTCCCTTAATTGATTACCACTCCTAATACGTCATCTCAAGCCAAGAACACGCTGTGTGAAGGACAGGCCCAAAATGAAGCCAGTGAAGTCACCGATGTGTTTCTGTTTCTCAACCTCCCTTCTGGTCTTAGTGACCACCAGTGTCCCAGGCTCCTGGGGCCTGGCTCTCATCCACTTGTTAGCTACTCAGAGCTAACACAATGTGATACATGAAAAGAAAGGGGAAAGCCACAAAATTTTGGAGATAAGTGGAGACCCAGACTTCTAAATGAAATGTCAATTTGTAACTGGGCTACCAATGCAACTGTTAGTAAGTAGGAGAAAGATGGGACAGTTCTCCTTCTAACAAACATTTTTCAAGGCACCCTCCCAAATATGTCTAAGAAAATCTGGTGAATAAAAT
Organism: Bos indicus x Bos taurus; assembly: GCF_003369695.1. Taxonomy (NCBI): domain Eukaryota; kingdom Metazoa; phylum Chordata; class Mammalia; order Artiodactyla; family Bovidae; genus Bos; species Bos indicus x Bos taurus. The sequence goes on from NW_020867862.1 coordinate 10,745, forward strand.
GTTCCCTCCTCAAGGGTGCCTTGCTTCCAATATGTTCTACCCCCCAACTGTTTGAGGTCTTGAAACTCTAGCACAAGGTCCAGGGCATCCTCATGAGATGAACAATCACTTTTCACTGTGGCAGGGACCTCACAGTCCTGCTTGTTTACATCAGACCTGTTTTCATTCTCTATGCTTTTTTTTTAAGCCCACCTTCACTTGGCTCCTGTCAGTATTTGAGTTTGTAACTCTGAACTTATCTTGGATAACTGTGTTCACCCATGAGTGGTGTGAATGCCTTTCAGACATTCTGAAGGACAACAGCCCTGTCTTCAGGTAGACCTGTTTCACAGATGGTTTTTCAGCTCAGAGGCACCCCACCTCTGTGTTTCATCCGGGTATTGTTTCTGCTCATTCTCTGACAGTAGTAGGCCTTTGGCCCTCTGACTCCTGATCTCCAGCCACTGTATTGAGAATTCATTTCTCTCCATTGGAGAATTCTTGATTCACATGGACCACTGATTTCAGAAGGAAGACAAATACTTCTCTTAAAGGGGGTTTGGAATCAGGTAGGCAGGTCTCTCCTAATTTCTAGGCCCATCTCTTACCTTCAGTGGAGATGTTTTTCAAGTTACTTTTACCCCAAGAGGGGGTTTGGGCGTGCCGGAATCCCTTCAGACAAGACGATGGAGAATAAGTTAGAGACCTCACAAAGAGAGTTTCCTTGGCATCACAGGACTTTGAAGAGTCATTTAGCTGGGTTTCTTATGATTCTCCCCCCTGATAAAAGATAAGATAATAATAATATCTACTTTAGAATGTCACCATGAGCATTAGGTGAGGTGTCAGCTATAAAACTCTTGTGTGCATGCTCAGTTGTTCAGTCATGCTGTTTGTGACCCCATGGACCATAGCCTGCTAGCTCCTCTGTCTATGAGATTTTCCAGGGAAGAATACTGGAGAGGGTTGCCATTCCCTTAGTGCTTAATAAAGAGCATCTGTGTCTGTTGTTGAGTTTGTTATTTTTATGTCAGTTACGGTTCTTTAATTGCAAGCAACAAATGCAACCCTGGCTAACTTAAAACTCAAAGTTCATGGGAAGAGCTCACCAAATCAAAGGGCCATCCAGATGAACAGTCACAAAAGAGACAGAAATGTGGCCACTCCAGAGACCCAGGCAGTCCAGCTAAGTGGCAGCTTGCAAGCCTAACTACCCATCCAACCTTGACTCACTCCACTAGCGATCAAAGAGACCCCAGTCAGGTGAATTTTGGTCCACATGGTGTGAGGTGACAAGATGCTCTGACTGATAATCCCAGTGAGAACTTAACACAGTGGAACAGGTATTTCCCAAAGGACAAAAGTAGTATTTTTAGTCAGGAGAAAGGGTGTGGATATCATACAGAAATCAACAAATATCTGATACAAACTACACTTGACCTTCATAGAACTTCATTGTCTTTCAGTCTTCCTATGACCAGATGATGGCAGGCAGGGATCCCAGGGCCATGATCATCAGCCTTCCATTCCTCGAAAGGCACTGCACTGTGACTCTTGCCCACTGCTCTGTGGTTCTCCATCACCTTAGACCCAGAATGTGCTCAGCTTGATTAAGCAGATCAGGTCACCCAGTTCTCTGTGGCAGGGATGTCACAATCATTCAGGAGCATCCACATTGGGCCCAGATGATAGCACATAGTAATTTAACATCTGTTTGTCTGTCATGCTGTTATTAAGGAG